>NC_046662.1:101682739-101686136 GCF_010883055.1 Belonocnema kinseyi
GCTATCTAAGGATGGTACTATAGAACGCCACCTCAAGGTAGGCCTAGTGGCGCCATCTCTTGGTCAGGCCGGAAACTTATCAATCCACCCTCGTATTTTCGCATTTGTAGATTTCAACACCTAATTTTGAAATAATAAATCTCAAAATTTCACTTGCAAAATAAAATTTACATTTTTTTAGATACTGCCCCCTACTTTTACAAATTAAAAAAAAAATGATTTTCAACTGTGTCATTAAAGAAAACTAAATCCTTTATATAAAAACAGCTGAACTCCATTGGTAGTAATCATGGCAGTGGTCAATTTTTTATTCATTAACCTCTTAATTTAAAGTTGAAGTCTACATAAGTAAAAAAGCGAATTCTTAATTTCATTGATCACTGATTGTTATTTCGCGGATTTACATATTTTTACTATTAATTTCAATAAAAACTCTTACATGCGGGTTCTTTTTCGGCCGATAATGTACAAATGTAGGGTGAAGCAGTGTATGGTGCTGGGCTTTGAATTAAATTTCCTGTAAATAATTAAAATGTGATTTTGATGTCTGTATTTTTAGTTAAAAGTTCACATTATCAGGTTACATGTGTCTTTACTCAAATCCTTTTTTAACTACACACAGCGTTTGGAAACTTTAAAAACCTGGCCAAAATATGAAGGTGTTATCAGAGTTCCATAATTTTTGTTATACTTATGTTATCAAGGCCGCTGATTACGATACTGAATTCAGATTTACGAAATTCAAAATAGCGGACAAATTATATTATTCTTGGGTCTTTGAGTTTGTAAAACTTATCAACTAACTATGAATGTTTCAAAAGTTCCCATGTAGTTCTTAACCGACAGGACTCGGATCGGAAAAAACACCCATTTTTCTGCCGAAAATGCCCAAATTGTACATTTATGTATAAATTTTGTTTAAAAAATCATTATATTAATGAACAAATAATTATTAGTTTTGCTAAAATAATCAAAAAGTTCCTAATTAAAAAATCGACATCACAAAAAACAAATATTTTTGTCTAATAACGTCTGATTAATGCATTTGTTTACTAGAGTTGTTAATAATATATAATAATAATCGCAAGGAGAAATTTGTTTATCATTATATTGTTTTTATCCAAATTTCTTGAATGATACCTTTAAAAACCTCAAAATTATGGGAAGTCGTACAAAACATTCTTTCAAAAAATAACTTGTTTATGACAATTTTTTGTTCATTCCATAATATTGAAACACCTTTCAATAATGTTACTCTATGAAACTTAGGCGATTTCAATAATTTCACTGTCATTGACGAGCACCGGGAATGTCAAAAAGAAAAAATAGCTATTTTCCACGTCATATTTATTTGATTATAGAATAATTGAAAGCCTAATTCAAAAATAAAAGCTCGACAACTCTCTTAGAAAACCTTATCAGATTCAAAATTTTTTTTTTGGTACAAATCAGACATTATTTGTGGGCTGTACATTATTTTGAACCAAAAAAGTAATTTTTTCCTACTGTTTTTATTTAATACTTGGGAAAATAGGGTTGTTATTAAATCAAGAAAATGTCACACTTAAACTTCACACTTTATTGTAACATAAGAGAAGAAAATAGGGGGTTAAGACTTGAACTTTACAATATAAGAGATCGCGCTCGTTTCCATCTTAGTTCACAATGTTGCTCGTTTCGATCCTCAACCGACACTCCCTTATTCTAGACGCTGCCCGCACAACTACCCCACGATACCCGACCTCCCACTCTTCAGGCCCCATTTTCATGAAGTGTTAAACGTCTTGTGCGTAACAATGTTTTTCAAATTCCGGGATTCTTCCAACTCCCAGACTCTCTTAAAACTACGGCGCCCTTTCTTTCATTAAACTAACATTCAACACCTACTGTGCGGCCACGAATTTCCAGGAAAATGTATTATGGATACTTTGCAGGTTTTCCTCAGGCAGAATATTACTGCCGTGATTTCAAAAAACACCGTAAACTGCAAAATAAACGAACCCGAGAAAAACAACTGTTCGAATCTTTATTCGCCTATATCGCGGATTCTAATTCATTTGCTCGAGTTTTTTTATTGCTCTTGGCTAATTTGCTTATGATCTTTTCATTTTTTTCACAAAAAAATTTGTAATGTAATTATCTAAAATTCAGATGACTGTGTTGATTGGGATATTAAAATTTGGAAAACGCCATAACGGGTACTTACGACGCTCTTCGAATCACAGACCACAGAAATAGGCCTCGCGTGATTTGACAGACGTCCACGGCAAAAAAATATGAAAGATCGGAGTTAATATAAATGGATAAATGGATAATAAATAATACAAAATCGTAGCGGAAATAATTCATATTTATTCACTAAATTTAGATAAACTCTGAATGTATGGAGTAACTGCCAAACTCTAAACTATTGACTGAAACTGAAAAGATTTAAACATACTTGGATTATAATCATGTAATAAAATTTCACATTATAATCATAAAAGAATTAAATATCATAAGATACATTTAAAAAATAATAATAATTCTAAAATAAATTAACTAATATTAAAATATTTACAGTGCGTCGGCGTCGTGCAGATTACAAAGAACAACTCTTTTATAATAAGTAATACATATAACAAATTTTTGAACTGAAATAAATGAAGATTGTCTCATTTCTAATTCAAAGCGTTCAGAGTTAAACAGTTTTATTTTGAATTCGAAAATCTCAAAATTGAATGATTTCAGATTAAAATGTCATAGAACAAAATCAAAATTTGATAATTTAAAAATGAAAAATAAAATAAATATTTCAAATAAAAACCTTCTGAAATTTTAGAAATCAATTTTTTTATCAAATGAAAATGTCCTGACATGAAAACTGATAAGACAAATGCTTCTATAATTAACACAAAAAATTCACCTTTATTTTCAACGTTCATAATAGAACAATTTTCAATTCTAAATCTTAAAAATTGAATTATTCTAAAAAACGTTCAAAATTAAGTTATTTTAAATGGGAAATATCAAAAATTAAAAATGTTTACTCCAGAAATTAAGTTACGAAATATTAGGATAGAACTATTTTGTACTCAAACTCTTAAAATTTTCTATTACTTTAAGTAAATTTAACCATTTCAATTTTAATCGAAAAATTTAACCCTTAAACGGCCAAAACGCCACTACCGGTACACTGCTTTTCAACGGCCAATAACTAAGACTATTCGACACTAGAAAAAATTGAGTCACATATATTTTTATTGCTTAAGATCTCCTCTTTCCGACGGTGCCAATGAAATTCCTAAAAAAATTGTCTTATTATCCCAAAATGCAGTTTAAACAAAAAAAAAAACGTGATTTTTCGTGCCTATTTTTTTTTGTGAACCATTTTCCAAAGCTTTTCGAGTCTGTAATT
>NC_046662.1:101686236-101694884 GCF_010883055.1 Belonocnema kinseyi
TATTGCTGCTTACATTGTTTCTCAAAATTACATTCTGAAACAGCAGGATCAAAATGATTTAAACGGATTGAAATCTGAAATGAAAAAAATTCTCCATAAAAAGAAAATTAAAAAATGTAAAAAAAATATATAAAATCCCTTAAAAAAAAAGAGACTATCGATATTCGTCGACCTCCACGTTAGTGATAGTTGGGCAACGTAAACTGTGTTTGCGGCAGACGGACGATAGATAAAATTTTGAATTTTGCAAAAATTGTTCATATGATTACAAGAACTTTTTATTCTTGATGATTTTTCTGAAAAGCGCATCGTTTATTGTAAAAAAATTCATGAATGTTTTCACAAAAATTTTGCCATTAAGACGCCATTTTGAAAATACTAAAACGAAAAATCGATCTTTGAACCATGGATTCTCAAAGTTTAGACATTTATTCCACCCGTTAGTGAGATTCCAGGTTAATTACGGACTCGAAAAGCTTTGGAAAATGGTTCACAAAAAAAAATAGGCACGAAAAATCACGTTTTTTTTTTGTTTAAACTGCATTTTGGGATAATAAGACAATTTTTTTAGGAATTTCATTAGCACCGTCGGAAAGAGGAGATCTTAAGCAATAAAAATATACGTGACTCAATTTTTTCTAGTGTCGAATAGTCTTAGTTATTGGCCGTTGAAAAGCAGTGTACCGGTAGTGGCGTTTTGGCCGTTTAAGGGTTTTAAACTACTCAGATTACTGTGAGTAAAATTGAATCGTTTATAAATGAAATATTTTTAAATATTCAATTATACTGTTCGAAATTCAACCAGTTTAATTTTAATCGCAAAAATGAAACTTATGGCAGAGAAAAATGGAAAATTTAGCGGTTACAAAGAAAAAATTTTATCCTCAAAATGAAACCATAAAGTATTTTAATTTATTCGGGAGGAATTTCAGTTAAGATAGTTTAATTTCGAATCCTTTAAACTAAAAAGTGTGCTACTATCAAGTCTCTCATTTTGATATTTTGCGATTTCGAAGAATTTAAAAGCCAGAAAATGATGTGCGTTAAAAATTGAAACCAAGCTATTTAGAATATTTAAATCTAAAATTATTGAATGTGAAACTGACTGAAATTTATTTGCGAAAAGTATAATTGAGATTTTGAAAATTGTTAATTTCTAAACAATTTTTAAGGGTTTAAGTAAAAAAAATTGCAATATTTCTTTAATTGTAAGTTTCAAATTACAGAAGTATACGTTTTTAATATTTCCCATTTAAAATTACTTTTTATTTTGAAGGTTTGTTTATTAAAATTATCCATTTTAAAGGTTCAAAATTGACAACTTTTTCATTTTGAACAGTGGAAAAAATAGTAAATTTATTTTTTTAATTTTAGAAAACTTCGTTCAATCAATTTTAAGGTTATATCGTAATTTTTTTTAATTTCGTAAAAATTTAGGTTTCTATAATTTTATAAGCTTTCACTTTTAAATATTGAACTTACTTCTTAATTTCAACTTCTTCATAATGAAATTGTCTAAATTAGAAAGTTTTAGTATGAAGGTTTTGAATTGTGGATGCTTCTGTTTGAAAATGTGTTTAAATTTAAAATTATCCAATTTTAAAGGCTATTATTCAGAAATGATACAAGTTCAATTTCATTTCATTTTATTCGAAATATTCTCTATTTTTTAATTTTATCCGTCTAAAATGTTTGGAAATAAACATTTTTAACTCAAAATTATTTTATACGTTTTTCTTAAATTTTAAACGCTTTCAATTTGGTAATTATCAAAAATAAATTATGGCCTCTTCAGGTTTCCAAGTTAACTATATTTTTTGATCTTTGTAAAATCAGGTGTAGTAAGGTTTTCACATCAAGATACCTATTTTCACGATTTTTACTGAGAGTCTCAGTTTATTGTGTTTATTCGTTTCTGCCATGTTAGTGTGCATAAATTCAAAAGGCAAGTAAGCGTATGTCCATTGAGAAATCGAGAAATAAAGAAATTAATATATATTTGAATTTGATAATCAATTAAAAGTATTAAATATAACAAATTTAAAATAGTAATTTCATTAATTTTCTTTGGAAATTTCCATTTTCTTTTTTCCACTTTATACAATTGAAATGATTGACAGAAATTATTTTTATTTGGTAGATTTTTCAAAATAAATCTTCTTACCTTAATGATGTTATTAATTATAATGAATGCAGACTTTCAATAATAATTTGTCATTTTGTAGGTTAAAATAAATACAGGTTAAGCCGTTTCTCGAATTGACACACCTTTTTTCTCGAGGTTCGATGATTCCGGAGAATGCCGTAAGCACATACGGATCTCTCCGAAATTACGAAGGCTCGAGTTCGCCTCCCGATAATTTAGTAAAGTCCGTAACTGCCCGTTGCGGCGTTTTCTCGCATTTTTACACTGAAAAAAAAAATTTGCATTAAATCAAGTAGGCTCGTCTACTTGGCTGATTTTACTTGAAAGAAGCAAGTATTTTCTTTTTACAAGGGACCGATTTTCTTGAATCAAGAAAATAATAGAATCAGGACAACTATTTGAATCAAGAATATATTTACTTTAAACTATTGAGTTAATTTATTCCATTACACTTATTTGCGTCAATTTTAATAAAATATTGAATTAAGAATATTATATTCTTATGATAAGTAAGTAAAGCTCTAACAAAATGTTTCTTGATCCAAGTAAATTCATATACTTATTTTGACTCAATTTTTTCAACATAAGAACTGTAGACTTGACACGATACATAATTAGACATTATACACATACTATGGAAATTAATATATTAGTCTAAATTAATTTACTTCTGATTGCATAAGTATCTTATTAAATATAATAATCGACAAGTTTACATGTTACGAAGTTGGTTCTCTTCGCCGCTAATAATTATTTTGAAATTCAATGATATTTATAAAATTCAAAACATTGGTGCCCATAATCAATTTTATTTATGTAAATGTAGATAGGAATTTGCTGATACACAAATCAAACCACTCATAAGAGTATGAAAAAAATTATAAGTTCATTGGGTCTGTAAGTTTTTGGTTGCAAGAAATTAAAATTTTTAAATAGATTTGAAAAAAATGTTTAATTTTGAAATAATTATGCAAGACTCAAAAGTCATTTCATTCCTAAAATTATTAAAACGTTATAAATGTACTGCGTCTATAATTTTTTTCGCTTATTATTTGTATGTATTAATTTACTCAAAGTTAAATCATTTCGATTCTTTTTAACCGTGAAACATTTTTGTGAATCGGAAAATGGCTTGGAATTCTTTCCCCGATTAAAACGGCCACCCTGAAATTATTTTTGTGTAGTGTTCAAGGCAACAAAAAATTATCCGAACTTAAAAATAACAATAAATATTCCGGCTAAATACAGGAATTCTTTATTCAATAAGGAAATATTACTTTTTTGGATTCGGCTAACTAAAAATTTATTTTTAAAAAGTTAAAAATTCTGTTACGTCAACCTTAATTAATTTAAATTAGAGTTGTAAAACATAGTTGTATTTTGTTTACACAAAATTTTCGTGTTCGATAATAGCAGTTTGAAAATCACAAAAATGGCAAACGTCATGAAAATTATGAGTAAAAAAATAGTTTTGAAAATATAAAATGATCATGTGGTTATTCTAATTTAAACTAAATGAGTTTCAGGCAACAGATTTTCTAACTTTAGAAAATAAAATGGTAATCTAGCCGATTTAATCTAGAAAATTTACAATTTTATATTCTTACTTGCTATCTGAAATAGTTAATATCTTGTTTTATATTTTTCATGTTATTAATCGGCAATGCAATGCTTTCCGCGTACTGCAGCGCTCATATAATGTTGCTACTTTAAATAATTAAGTATAGATTTAGGTTTTTTTAAAATAAAATTAACAAAATTAGGGGTTTCAGTCACTGAATTCAATATCATAGAGAATTTCATTTCAACATGTCATTAATTATAGAAAATTTAATGCGGATATTATTAGCATGTATATTTACAAAAACTTAATAAAATTAAGTTTTTCTATCCAAGAAATTATTAATCATGGAAAATGTATTGGACTACAAATGGTTAACATTTTGGCAATCACCCATATACTTACATAATTTTGTTTTATTATATAAATAATAAAAAATAAATATATGACAGCATAAAACAAAGTTATAAGCTTTAAAAAATGCTTTGAAATACAATTATTACATTTTCTTGATAATTTTTAAAAAATGTATGCGTTTTTAAAGCAAAATATTGAAGAAAACAGAAATCGATAACATTTTTAAAAAGTTTCTTAAGAATGCATTTCATTTTATAAAGGAACAATTAAAAATGTGACACTTAACTAGCGATTAGTTTTTTCTACATATTTCAAATTATTTTTTATGAATTGTTATTTTTAATTAAAAACTGAGTTAAGAAGTATTATAAAAGAATTAAATAAATCGAAAACTGTGCGTTTTACAAAGTTTTTTAAAAATCAGAAAATATTTATTTGTCATTGAGGTTATTAAAGCGTTTTTGTACTTAAAAGTTCTTTATTTTTTATATGCTTTAGATAGTTTTTAAGCGGATTAAAATTTTAAAGAAAAAAGTATTTAGCCCTTTGTAAAATAAGTAAAGTTCAATTATTTTTTGCATATTTTAAATTGTTGTTGTAGGAAAGCTATTGCATATTCAAATCTTTGTAAAAAAAAGTATAGGAAAACATAATTTTTGTCATTGATGTTATTAAAGCATTTTTGTACTTGCAACTTTTCTTTATGTGAAAACTTATTTTTCAAATATTTTAAATTATTTTTTAAGAAATGTTATTTTTCATTAAAAAATGAGTAAAAGAGTATTGTATACAATAAAAGATTTGGATAAATTGAAAACTGCGGCTTTTACGGAGAATTTTTGTTTATTGTTCATTACTTTTAGATATTTTATAACATTTTTAAATCTATTTTTTAAAAAAGTATCGAGCCTTTTTTGAAATAAGTAAAATTCAATTATAAAATTTTTCTTAATGAAAAATTGTATATTAATGTTGAGTTCAACAACTTTTAGTTTGAAGTCGGTTGAGGCTCACCATATGACTTGGTACGACCCTGCCTTGAAATTCTTACCCAACCTTTTGTGACCGAGATCCGAGTGCTTCGATAGCGAAGTCGGGAGAGCGCAAGGTTAGGACACATTAGTTTAGATAGTTTAGGTAGGGAGAGTTCAATCCTCGGTGAGTGTGATTTTTCAAAGCGATCCAGGCGTACGATTGATTACATGTGTAAGTAACAGTGTGCGCGAATTACGTACTTTAATAATTTAAAAAATGAAGATTATATAACAATAATTTCAAAAATAATTTCTTTTTTAGAAATCGTGTTCAGTTGAGGCACTAATCTATAGCTCCGATACTACATATTCTTAGATTAAGAAAATATATTCTTGAAGTGTATCAGAAATGATATCTTGGCAGCAAACTATGTTCTGCATTTGAATACATCTCTATATGAAGTAACACAATAGAGTAAAGGATAAAAAAATACGATATTCTATCTAAGAATACATTTTCTCAGATTAAGAAACTGTACGCTTGTTCCAAGCGAACGGTAGCAAGTACTTATTTATTTGGAATACACTCAAATTCTATCGTCCCCATTCGTACCTGCGATTAACTTGAATCAAGTAATATTTTCTTGATTCAAGAAAGTTTTTTTTCAGTGTATGTGACGTGTTCAGTCGTCCATGATTTGAACCTGCAGTTAACGGTCAGTCACGGCTGTTTCCTAAATCACGATTTGCCAAATTTTTCATTCCACGGCATTTACCAAAATTCAGCAATAATTATTTTGAAAGTTATTAAGAATTTGGAAAGACTATTTTAATAATCAGGCGTATCTATTTCTCACGATTACAATGAAATAAAAAAAACACTCATTTTTCGATTTTTTGCCGCTAACGGTATTTTCTTAAATCACGACAGTGACTACAGAATAATTAACTTATGTCACATGCAGTTACAATTGAATACAATTTACTTTACACAATGTTCCACCAAATTATTATTCAAGCTTTTAACGCATACGCGAGAATAGGTGAAGTGGGCACTGAAAAGTGACCTGAATATGAGACACTGCTATCCCTCTGCCACCTAAAACGAACCCGACTACAACTGTTCAAATTACTATAATAAATTTTTTTTTCGAATTTTGGCCAGCTTTTTCGATTTTCCGACCACTGTGCTACACCATTATTTGATATTTAATTCATTCGTTGATCTTGCATTTCGGTCAGCGTACCCCATACTGTTGGGTATGTGTATACGTCTTATTACTGCCGGTTTATTTCAATAATATGAACATTGCAGAATAAAAAGTATATTATATAATAATTCTTGAGAGTGCAATGTAACGAAAAGAAAATTACTCGCGACATGATCAACACTAAATAAATATTTCTTATCCATCAAAGAAAGCGCAAGTTTGGTGTATCTGCAACGGCCTTCAATAGATATCTTGTTTACCGATAGGTACCAAAGGCGTGGAAATCGAAAGCAGGCATTGATCAATAATATTCTAAATCATATTTCTTGAGTTCCTGTTTAAATCATGTAATTAGGACCACCCTAATAAATAAAGAAAATGGCTTGACGTACGTTCGAAATAGGAAGTTATACTTGGAATGAAAATAACTTTATAGCGACAATTTTTTACACTGCTAGAAATGTTCGGAAAATTCCGACACATTTAAGATACCAAAGTAACTGAAATTTACGGAAATTAGGTTGCTAAAAATGAAATTCCATAACTTTTATGGTGAATTTACTAAATTTTTATATAACTTCAGTAGCGGTTTCTAAGAATTACGAATATTTTCCTAAAATTTCTGAGTAGTAACAGAAATATAAGTTATCGTGATGTGAAGAAATGCACAGTTGCATGCACACTTCTCGCATCCTGAGCGCGTGCGGCTAGCAGATGAAGCATAGAGGTTCAGTATTGGTGGTAATTGGCGTTTTCGAAAGATTTTAGTATGGTTTGGTACTTCAGGGGGCATTTTATTCTTGAGCATAATTTTTCGGAACATCACACGCTGAAAAAACCTGAAAAAAACTTTTTTAGTCATACATTTTATTATTCGTTTGAAAGTTAATCAAGTATGTTGAAAAGACATACTTTCTGGTTGAAAATTAAATTTTTCTGTCGAAAATTCAACTAGTTTCATAGAAAATTGACTTATTTTTTTAAATCTCATATATGCTAAGAAGTCAAACAAAAATCTTTTTTTGTTTGAAAATTCAACTATTTTAAAAAAATGTTGTCTTTCTATTTAAAAAATTAATCTATTTTACTATAAATTGCATCTTATTCGATGAAAATGCAACGGTTTGGTTTACAATTCAAAAATTTTGTATTAAAGTGTTTTTTCTTCTTTATTAAAAATTCAACTGATTTGTTGAAAATTCATATTTTTGGGTAATAAATGCAAATATTCACATATACAATTTTTTTTCATTTAAAACTCATCTTTTTATGCCGAAAAGTGAAACTGAAATATTTTTTGGATGAAAATTCAATTATTTTTTATTATTATTTGTCTTTGATTTAAGAATTCATTTATTTAAGTAGGCATAACACCTTTCTTGGATAAAAATGCAACTGTTTTTATAAAAATTCTAAAAAATTTTGTTTCAATAAGTTGCCCTTTTTTATTAAAATTGTTACTGTGTTGTTGAAACATCATATTTTTGGTTTGAAAATTCTAGTATAACTTTCGTGGAAGATTTAATTCTTACTGAAAACTTATATTTTGATGTAAAAATGTCAAAATAAAGCGTTTTTCTGATGAAAATTCAATTTTTTTATTTCTATTTTTGGATTAAAAAAGTCATCCGTTTTAGTCGAAATTTTATTTTCTTGGATAAAAATTCTACTTTTTGCTTGAAAGTTAATATTTTCTCTGTTCGAGGATACAAGTTTTTTTGTTGAAAATTTTGGTTGAACCACTTTTTTAAGAAATCGTTTTTTCAGACAGAAGTCGTATTTTAGTTAAAAATTTATTTCATTGGTTGAAGGTTTAGCTATTTTGCTACAAATTAATTTTTTATTAAAAATTCATATTTTCTGGTTGAAAATTCAATTGTTTACGGAAAAATTACATACGAATATTACCTGTAAAAAATTATATAACATTTTCTACACATTTTGTGAGTAAATTTCTCTAAACATGCAATGTATAGCGACATTATTGTTTGGTTCATTAATTTTAATATGAATTTGTAGTATATAATTTCTTAAAAATAAAAATGAAAGTAAGACTATATACGAACGAAGTTTATATGTAAATAAATATGTTATAGAATATACTCAATATATTAAATGTCAAAAAAATTCTGACCATAAAAGATGGGCTTTGATTATGTATTTAATACAATGAGTGTACATATAACATACTAGGCAATCTGATAAGTCCCTGAAAAATGAAACACGGAGACGTTTTTTTAACCAAAGTCGGTTTTATTTTTCAACATACTCTCCTTTTAGGTCGATACAGCGTGTCTAACGATTTTCTAACTTTTTGATACCGTTCGAAAAGTACTCGATCGGAAGGTCTCCAAAATACGCCTCAGTTTCAGCTATGAGCTCCTCATTTGAGTAAAAAC
>NC_046662.1:101694984-101704861 GCF_010883055.1 Belonocnema kinseyi
TTGTTGCGTTTTTGGGCGCTTCGGAGCACTTTGGCCCGGTGGAACCCACTGTTTTGCCTGTTGCGTTGACTCAGGAGTGTAGTAGTGGATCCAGGTTTCATCGTTTTTGATCCACTGTGAACAAACGCGGCACCCATCTCGCGCAGAGCTTCTTCATGCCCAAAACTGAATGCACGATATTGCCCACACGTTCCAATGATATGCCTACAGCATTAGCTACCTCTCTCAATTTCACTTTGGGATCATTCAACATCATATCATGGATTTTTTCGACATTTTCTGGTGTAGTGACCTCTTTTGGGCTCCCAGATCGTTCAGCATCAACTGTGCTCGTACGGCCACAACGAAACTCGGTAAACCACTTATGAATCGTTCCAATCGACGGTGCAGAGTCCGGGTAATACTTATCCAGCATGGCCTTGGTCTCGGATATCGTTTTCTTGCGAAGATGTAGTGTTTGATTAAAACTCGAAACTCAGATTTTTCCATATTAAAAAAAACTCGGAGGTTAGTCGCTTCTCAGTGCTGTAACTTGTAAATGCGTAAACATAAATGGCTGAAGTTTTGACAGGCCAACAAAAATTTTTTAACATCTAGGAATTTTCACTTACAACAACTGAAAAATCCTAAACTGCAACATAATTTTATGATACATATGACTGGAGTTTTATGCAGTTACCGTTGCTAAATATTCTGTTACAGTTTCAGAAAATTTAGAAACGGTTTCTGCATAAAGCTTTAGTGAAGCGTCTCTGAAAATTCCTACAGAAATTTCTAACAGTGTATATTTCTAGGTTATAATCACGAATTTCAAATGATAGTCTTTTCAAAGGAATAAAACATGAACTTGGTACTTACCGTATTATTACTATATGTAATTTCAAATCACGTTTCGATTTTCATCAATATCTGTACAACTTTATTATTAACAACCTTGAATTTTATAAGGCAGATCAGACATAGCGGTTAGAATAAGAAAATTACGAGATTCAGAAGATAACTCACTTTCTGAGTTTGTTTACATTATCGATTCAATTACCGACCTGTTTTCGAACATCATATGTCATGTTGCAAGATTTGATTAATTGTAATATATTTAGAACGTTTATAAACACATGTTCACAGCATAAGGTGTGTTTAGAACATAAAACACACAGACAGTCATGTCAGTGGGAGCAAGATTTAATTAATACCCTACCGAAGGTGTTCGAGCGTTGGTGTCGCGGTAGGGCCTGAGCTTTCCTCTCATGACTTTGACGGCTATGTTGGCGGTAGCACTGCTACTGACAGGGTCAGTAGTCTGACCATGTCAGACAGGCAGATAACGAAGAGGAGAGAGGGACTAAGAAGAACACGAAAACCCATAAATAATAATGGAGAATATTTTAAAGATTTTGAAACGCTTGTCGCTTTCCGAGGATCGTCGAGGCGCCCCTGGAGCCGCCGCTGGGGGTCACAACATGCGGGATGGTGGCGATGGTGAGCTGCGAGACAGTCAGGCAGATCTCACTAAGCAAATAGCTGTTCAGCAAGAACAGATGCGAAAAAAGGTAAGCAGTGGAACATCAACTGTTCCTGCTGAGGATGCTTTGGCTAGCGTTAGCTATTTGCAGCCAACCACCTCGACAGAAATACCGTGGGAGACCTACATCATGTGGGATACCACAATAGAAGAGGAATTGGTGCATCTTTATAAGGAAAGTGCGAAGCTTGAAATAAAAATATATATATTAAAAATAAATAATTTCGTAATAGGTGTATACGTCCAGTAGTGGACGACGTGCACTTTTCAGTTGCATCGGGATCGGTTGCATTAGTGTCAAAATTTGTCAAGTGCGCCACTTTTTTGTTATGGGTTGTGATTTTTCTTCGGGAATGCGTGATAAGTTAGAGTTTTACATAAATAATATGGCTCTAAAACATTTTTGCAAAATTTTCATTTTTTGAGGCATTATTGTTATTTAACTTTTTTAGCATTGTTCTCGTAATTAATTTTTTTCTCCCGATCGGTACAAACAATCACCATCATTTTTAGCGTGTTGCGTTGAATATGTTTATTCTATAAAATAAAAATCATTTTACCATTGTTGCATAAATATTGATGAAATTAGCAACAATTTTTATAAACAAATATAATTCGTTCTAACTTCTCAATTGATTGCAATGCTTTAGTTGGCGAATTACGACAGCTCGTTTAATTACGAAGATTTTGGTGAAAAGAAATTAGGGAACCCGCGTATCATCAAAAGTTGTGCGTGTTTTCGTGTTGACGTTCCGCTCTCCATGCCGCGCGACGTATGATATTCACGACGTTGCAGTTCGCCACAGATATGGATTTCAAAGCTGTGTAATCAATTAAAAAAAAACTAAGTGTCATAGTAAAGAAGTAAAAACACCTCTGGATTCGCCTCGAAAATATCTAGATGTGCATTTTTTGTTTCTTTGCAAACCCATTTTTTAAACAATTAGAGCATTTGATGTTCAGCGCACTGTTGCTCTGTGCCCGTAAATATAGATTTCAAAGTAAAAAAATTAAAGTCATGTCAAAAAAGTAAAAACACCTCTGGATTCGTTTCGGAAATACCTCGGTGTGCATCTCTTGTTTTTTTGTTTAAACAATTTGTTAAATAATTACGAAATTTGTTATCTTTCTGCAATTGTTATAAACAAAGTATGCATCGGATCGAAAAAACCAAGTGCACCATTGAATTCCTGTTTATAACAATTGCAGAAAGATAACAAATTGTTTGAACAAGAAAACAAAAACTGCACATCTAGATATTTCCGACACGAATCCACAGGTGTTTTTACTTTTTTTACTATGACTCTTAGTTTTTTTTAAGTTGATTTCACAAATTTGAAATCCATATCTGTGGCAAACTTCAACGTCGGGAATATCGTACGTCGCGCGGCATGGAGCGCGCAATGTCAACACGAAAACACGCACAACTTTTGACGATATGCGAGTTCCCTAATTTTTTTTTCACCAAAATCTTCGTAATTAAACGAGCTGTCGTAATTCATCAACTAAATCATTGCAATCAATTGAGAAGTTAGAACGAATTATATTTGTTTATAAAAATTGTTGCTAATTTCATCAATATTTATGCAACAATGGTAGAATGATTTTTATTTTATAGAATGAACATATTTAACGAAACATGCTTAAAATTATTTCGATTGTTTGTACCGATCGGGAGAAAAAAATTAATCAAGAGGACAATGTTAAATAAGTAAAATAACAATAACGACTCAAATAATGAAAATTTTGCTAAAATGTTTAAGGGCCATTTTCTTTTTATCCCCGAAGTAAAATCACAACCCATGAAAAAATGGCCCACTTGACACACTTTGACACATTATGGAACCAAAATCGTAGCTGCTGGAGCCTATAACTTCTCACATAGCATCCAGACGTGACTTTTGTCACCTACAACGCTCGCGGCCGCTGTTTAAACATAACAACGGTAAAAGACGAACCCCAAACTACACCATGTTTCTGATTTTGTACCTACAACATCATCACAAAAATCTCAAACATCGTATTAAATTAACTTATAACATCTTCATCTCATCAGTCACTTGACTTATTCCGTTTCTATGATGAGAAACCGTGCCCATCCGCAAAAAAGGTTTTAAAAAAATAATAGTAGAAAGCATCCAGAGGTGACTGTTTTCATCTCCTACACTCTTGACAGCTATTTAAGTATAACAGTAGGTAAAAGATGAACTCCAAACTACACCATGCACCTAATTTCCATCTTACATCATCGCATAAGATGTCAAAGATCGTATTAAATTGACATATAACATTCTCATCTCATCAGTTACTTCACTCAGCCTGTGGCTATCATGAAAAACCGGGATCGCCCGAGAAACAGTTAAAAAAAAAAATAGTAATAGTAAATAAAAATAAATAATACTAAATAATAATAATATGCTGTAAGTGTGTCATTTCTGCAAAAAACTTTCTATCCTTTTCTGCCAAAACTGTTTTTTCATATTGACTCTTCTGACACGTATTTTAAAACCAAAATTTCATCCTATTACTATTTTTGCAGACAATGTAAGTCATTTTATGCAAAAAACTAATAAGTAAATCAGCAAACACATGCGTTTTTTGTAACTGACACCATGCCATTCTCTCCCCTACTATACTACCTTGATCAAAAAGTTCCCGGAATTTATTTTTTAAATTAAAAATATAAGTTTATTCTTGAATATTAATGTGGTCTTCTTCAAAGTAATTCCCGTCGACTGCCATCAGTGCCGTTTTCGATTTTTGTATTATCTCCGATCGGCTACTAAAATGCGTTCCGCGTAGTGGTTTTTTCAGTCGATCGAACAAAAAAAAGTCACAGGGAGCTAAATCCGGCGAATTTGATGGCTGCGGAATTGTATTAGTTGAGTTTTTGGTGAGAAACTCACGGATAATGATGGCATTGTGCGACGGTGCATTGTCATGGTGCATTGCAAAAATCGAAATTCGCAAAAAAACATATGTACTTAAAATTGCGTTACATTTACAAATGTCAAACTAGAAAACTGAAATTCGCATAGAATATTGTTAAAAGGTGTGACAACCTACAGAATTGAGAAAAATGTGAATCGGAAAGCAGGGGCGCCACACGGTGATGATTCCGGGAACTTTTTGATCAAGGTGGTATTCTACAAGATGAATACCAAAATTGTATTAGTTCGTGGCGCCACAACAGTGATTTATTAAGAAGAGAAATGTATGTATTTTGAGTTTAATTCACTTTCTTAATATGCATAAAATGGGTTTAATTAATTTTTCTAAATTTTAAAAATGTATTCAAGTTTTGACATTCTTAATATACGTAAAATGCATTTCAGTAATTTTCCTACATTCGTGCGACGTATTATGATGCGGTGATTCACAATTAATGCGGCAATGCAATTACCCATAAATGTCTTTGTCAGACAACTCAAAAACAAATTATTTAATCGTTTCAATGAAAATAATGCTGTAAAATTGGAGTTTACTTATGTTTAAAAAACCTATATTCAAATTATATAATTTTGTTTAATATTTCCAATATTTTGAAATAACTACCTGAATTTAAATTTCGAAATTATCTGCCCATAGGTATATTTTTTTATGGAATTAGTTCAAAATGTCATTATTAAATTAAATTTTCAAAGATGAAAGTTTAAATTTAACAAAAATATAGATTCAAAAATCAGCAATGTTTTAATGAAAATAATAGTTTATTGCTTTTTATGTTGTGGACTGATTAATTAATAATTGATTGATTAATTTTTATTAAAATATTTAATAGCCCGAGGGGATATTCACTTCGAAGTCCGCTGAAGTCATTGTAACGTTATTCAAACAATGTCGTGCAACTTCAATCGTACTTTCGTGACTTCGTCTGACTCTAGTTTTTGAATTCATTAGTCGTTGACTTCGCTAAATTTAAGCGATGACTGTCGACTTCGTTCTGCAAGCGTGACTCGGTTTGATTCGGCGCGTACTTTACATTGCAGCGTGACGCCCTTTTCGATTATTTTTATACCACTCGATTTCGACCTCGATAAACTTCGTTCTGACTTCGTACTGACTCGGAACCTGAATCCGTACTGACTTCGCACAACGCTACGCTCATCTTTGCTGACTCACTACGTTGTAGGACGACTCTTTCCTTATTCTTACGACTTCAAGTATAGTTTTATTGACTTCGTCATTGCTACAACGACTTCAATGTTAAGAGTTCATGCATCTCATAGTTTTACGTGATTTCGCTAAGACTTCACGAAAAATAATAACGTTCGAAGCGTTCGAATTCATAGTGATTAATAGCTCCTCGTGCAGGCCAAGCCCGAATTATAATTCAATAGCTCTTCCTTCTATGGCCATTCCGAGAATTGATGTCGCGCCGCAGGTTCGTGTAACAGGAGCAGCACGGGGTGTGCAAAGGCCAATCAGGCATGAACAAACAAAAGCGTTTGCAGCCGAATCCTGTCATGAAAGAAAATTAAATTAAGGATTTCTGAGCTACCTGAAAAGATGTTTAATTATTTTAAATGAAGTATTCTTACCGCAGTGGAAGCAGAGATTAGTTGAAGACATTCAATAATAGGATTATGAAATTACCTGAAACAAAAAAAGAACATTAAATAATGTATAAAATTCAAATATTAAAAGAAACTAATTTTTTAATTTTTGCCATAATTTATATTAAAAACAATTCAATGGTACTCTCGATGATATTTCCATAATCGATATGCGGTTTGCTACTTAGTATTTACACACAGTAAAAAAAGTGATCAAAATGATACCGAAGTCAAGAGCATTTTGATCGGCTGGAGTGAATGATCCACTTTTGAGATCATAATGATCTGATTCGGGATCATGTATAAAGTCAAACCAAGATGGCTGACGTTCTTAGAGTACTTTAGCTTATATGCAAGCCTTTTATAGTTTCTAATCGTGCAGTGTAATTGAAAAATTGACAAAATAATGCAATCTGATATTACAAAATATCACCTGTTAAGTGTAGTTGTCACTTACGTGCAGTTAGATACAATTTTTAGGTTATGTCGTTATGACACCGGCGCCAAGAACTGGCGGCCATTTTGTTTAATCTGACAAATGAACCAACAAATGAGATTAAATTGATACGAATCGACAAATCATTATGATCTCAAGAGTCAAATGTTCGCTGGAGCAAAATGCTCTGCAACAAAATTGATCCTTTTTTTTACTGTGTATGAACTCGGTAGCATATCCATTTGATTCAATAAGATCTAATTTTGACAGAGCGCCAAAGTGTATACTTTTGATTCAAAAGCATTTTTACTGCGCATGCCAGAGATATGCACGTTCTCTCATCACTGATGTAGGTTTCCCTGTCCAATGTCTAATCTGGAAGGGCGGGAACGGACACCTGTGACTGGTCACAGAAATAATGTAGGTCACGTAGGTTCACCTCTCCAAATTCTCATAGGGGGTCAGAAATGGATCCCTGTGACTGGTCACACACATAGAGTAGATCGAATAGGTTGCCGTGAAGGCACTCCTGTGACTGTTCAGAGAAACAGTGTCATCATATAGGTTCCCATTTTTAACGTTTAATGCGGTGTAAGAAGGCACCGCTGCGATGGGTAACAGTAATACTTTAAGAAATTTGAAATGTTTGTGATTTTCTATCTACAACTTAGAATATCCCGAAAACTGGTACACATTTGCTAAAAATTAATATACCATAAAATGTGCGTTTTAATGAGATCTACAACTTATTTCTGACATATTTTTTGAAATTGCCATTTTAATGGAAATAAATGGAAAAAACATGATTTTAGCAATTTTTTGTATGATTTTTTTAATGGAAAATAAATTTGCGCTAAATTGTAACTATTATATTCGTACTCAGCGCGTCAAAATATATATAGGCACGCTTAGTTTAAAAAAAATCGGAGTTCTGGCGCTTTCGGAACTTTACCCGCACTACGCGCTCGGTTGCTTTCGGACTCAGCAGAGTTCAGTCAAAGTATATACCGAAAAAATATCTCTATTCGTACACAAATTTCGGTACAAATATGCCCTTTTCCACCTCTATATAAAGCGGAAAAATCTGACTATTTTGACATAAATTTCAGTACACGTAGCCACGGTCATTAATTTTTTCGAAAGTAGGAATTGTCATTCATTAAATTACAGTGAAACTCCGAAATAGGGCTCCCCGACATAGTGTTTCCGACGATTGACGCCGCGCCTCAGGTAGGAAAAATGTTGGCGAAAGGCGCTGTAAGGAGTGTGAGGTGGTCAGCTAGGTGTGAACACATAATAGCGTTTACCTGCGGAGCGGAACTCAGTCGGGTTTGTTCCCCACCACCATCCTTAGTCCATAGCCGTAGTCCATAGAAGTTTGGATATTCTATCAGAAAAGGGTTATGTGGGGTTTTGTAGGTCTTCTTAAAAGAACTAATTAGGTTCGAGGGGATTTTTTAAATGTCGCATTATTTAGCCGAAAAATTTACTTTTTAATTTTCTTGAAAGCGTTAAATTGAAACGATTTAGATAAAAAAATTATAGAGCTTATCAAAAAATAGTCCATTTTTTATCATTTTCATACTTTATATTGTTTTCATACCGCGTACAGTTTTTCTGGAAAATAATATTTTTTTCATCGTTACCACGAGTAAGATAAAAAGTATCAGTCTTATAAAAAAAATTTCTAGAAAAATTCTCTAAAAACTGTGCCAAAGCTTAATCGAATCTGACCAATCTTTCGAAAGTTATCGCACCTGAAAATCACACTGATTAGTCATTAAGGCCATGTGATAAGTGGGTGACGTGAATTGATTCCTACCATACTGACACTTTTTTTTATTTCTAAACTTATTTTCACACAAAGCGCCCCATCGAGTTGAAAATTAGGAATACTAAATAAGAAGCACTAAAAAAATGGCTCTGGTACTAAATTTGTATAATTACGAAAAAAGTTTTTTTGTAAATTTTTTTTTTTTCATCATTATTAAACATTAGGGCCAGGCCCACCTTTCTTAGTGCTTCTTATTTACAAATTTACAAATTCTTATTACAAATTTACAACTCGATAGGGCACTTCGTGTGAAAATAAGTTAGAAAATAAACAAATATCTTCTAATTAGGATATGAATGTAAAAATCGCGGTAGGGAGTTTATTCTTATCACAATCAGTTTTCAAGCAGCAGGATACAACGTTCCGACTGGTAGTTATAGACTTAGAGAGTATCCATAGTCATATGGTACGTGGTGATAAGTAGCGAAGAACCCTTCTTATTGGTGCAGGTACCTACTTACGCCGGTACATCAATACAGGAAGGGACTAATTATCCTCTGCCTAAGCATTATGACCCTCCTGTGAATGGAGAGCCTTAAGCCGGATTAGTCCACAAGGTTGATTTACAAACATCTCCTTCTCTTTTCAATTAGGATGGCGAGTTTCTCGACCTGTAAAATTTTGTTCAAAGATTCTTTGCGAATATTCGTAAATAATGAAAAGCATATTACAAAATTGCGGACGTAGATGTCGAATAAATTATAATTTAATGCGGAACCATTCAACAATTTTTAAAAGAGGGAGTTTCATTCACTGACTAAATTAGGATTTGAAATTTAGCGAATTTTTTCCTGACATGCGGGGCTCTACAAGGATGGATGAACCCCTTTCCCTAGCTTCTCGTGGCAACAACAATGGCATCACCAAACATAGTTGTAGTAAGTGCAATTCAAAACAACAGAACGCGCCGGGCTCCCGACAATGGGTCGGCCAACAATGCCAACCACTCTAGAGCTGGGGGAGCCAATGAAGATGAATTCAATGCGGTGGATCAGCGGAATCTCGGGACCTTCAAGTGGACGGAGCGACTGAATCACGACTTGCTAAAGTGCTACGATGTGAGTGTGGCCCCTGAACGGGGTTACATGGCACGGCTGCATGCTCTGTGGTGCGAGAAACACCCGGAGCTATCGCACTTTTTGCATCAACGTCTGCGAAACCATGCCGAACTACTCCAAAAAACGGGCTCTGTAAATGGAACGCCTACTCTACCACAGCTAGAACAAGTCGGCAACAGAGAAAGAGAGGCGACACTAAGCCCAACCACGGGCAGGCATCCGACAGAGGAAGAGCGATGCTTTATAACCGGGAGAAACATCAACACCAAGGTTTCTCTCAAGCCTAAAGATTTGGCTGAAATGGATGACGAGCTTCGTGGACTTTTTTCCGAAGAATCCGACCTCTGGGCTACCAATTATTGTGTGTATAATGCAGCGAGAGCTTTGGCCGATGCGAACCATAAAACAAAACCAACGGTTGATCATAAGACCAAAAGACAAATGCATCAACTTGCCATAAAGATAGGCTGG
>NC_046662.1:101704961-101734079 GCF_010883055.1 Belonocnema kinseyi
CATATTGTTGAGAGAATACGGATACTATCTGACGCTAAGAGAAGTCTAGAGCGGAGGGAGAGGTGGGTCAGAGAAAATCAAAAGTTTCTCTCTGACCCATCTTGACTCTTCTAAGACCCTCCAGTTACTGTCGACCACCCGCCCAAACCAGAGGAGGTCGAAGTATTTTGGAGAGAAGTCTACGAAGTGCAGCATAGACTGGACGAAAACTCAGAAAATATAAATAGCTTCAAGGAGCTGTGTAATGCCCTCATAACACCTGATGAAGAATGCACACCCATCACTACCGAGGATGTGAAGAAAGTATTAAGAGGCATGAAGAACTATTTTGCTCCGGGACCAGATTGTATCAAAACCTACTTGTGGAAGAAGTTTCCTTCAACCCACCAGCATTTGGTCCGTTCTTTCACCTTATATTTAAAGTCGGAAGAGCCGATTCCGGAGTGGTTGGTGGAAGGGCGCACAATACTCCTGCCGAAAATAGGGCAACTTAGCTGACCCGAAGAATTACAGGCCAATCACTCGTCTGAACACACTGTATAAGATATTCACAGCTATCCTAAATGATAGGATTGCTCGGGCATTTGAACCTGTGTGGCAAGAAATGTATGAACAACGAGGCTCAAAGAAAGGCGTAGCGGGATGCAGGGAAACCTTTCGATTCGACCTCCCCTCTACTTATTATCTTTGTTTTGGAAAGCTTGAAGGTTCATCCGCAAATCGTTAGTTCCATAGAGAGATTGATGCCTCTTTGGAAAACCAGATTTACTATCTCATCTGAAAAAAATCGTGTGAAAACTAACAAGGTCACCTTTCAGAGAGGTGTCTTTCAGGGCGACACCATGAGCCCACTTCTCTTTTGCCTTACATTATTGCAACTATCTCTAGCACTTCGCTATTCCGACGGGTACTTTTGTGGCAACCCTGCAGATCGAAAGCAAAAGGTCACTCATGTATTTTACATGGACGATCTTAAGATCTATGCTAAAAACAAAAAGCAACCACATCTAGCTCTAGGGATTGTCGAACGATATACTAAGGAAATTGGAATGAAATTTGTTAGGTAAAAATGCGCCAAAGTTTATTTAATTCGAGGAAAACTTATGGCATCCATGAAGACCCTGAGCTCGTCGATAGAAGCGCTATACGACACCTTTGCGCTGGAGTGACTTATGAATACCTGGGCGTCCCACAGAGCCGCATTCAGGATGTGACATCCATAAAGGATACTCTCCGAAGCAGATACAAACGTCTCATCCGACAGATTTGGTTTTCCGAACTGTCGGCGAGGGACAAAGTATCTGCAACGAACCTGCTTGCGTTACCGGTAGTACTCTATTTATTTGGAGTGGTTACTTAGAAGAAGAACGAGCTCAGATCCCTTGATAGCAGGACAAGAAAGGTTTTGCACATGCACAAAAGCATGCATCTTAAGTCTTCTGTTTCGCGACTGTACATCTCATGCCGTCAAGGTGGTCGCGGAATATTGAGTCTTGAATGTCTTCACAACATGATTATTCTGGGTACAGCGCATAGAGTCGCAAATGGAAGAGACCCTCTTCTTAAAATGGTCAGGACGCACGAAGAAGTGAGCAGAGGAGTGTTTCTGTACTTATTATCTGCTGCATTTAATTATTTTAGTAATTATTAAGTTTAAACTCAATTTTTATATTAAAATGACAACATATTAGTCAAATTTTTTCTAAAACAAGTTATTAGCTAACATTTCAAGAGTTCGGATCAAAGGATATATTTCTTGATTTTCGAAATTGTAAAATATTAGAATATTTTGCTATAGCTTACTATAATAATTGTTATTTTATTATCATTTTAGCATTGTTCATAACTTTTAATGTTTTTATTACGAATTACTTATTTAAATCAAGGCTTAAATCTTTGCGGCTAATTACTTGAAAACTTGCAGTCTATGGTGTGACAAATTTTTCATTCTAGAAAAATGAGAAGAAATATGAAAAAAAAATTAAAAATTGGTTGAACTCTTAGACGAAAAATAATCTGCCCACTGCGTGGGCACATTCTGATCGGTTTCAAGTTGCAATGCGTCTAGCTCTAGGATGCGCGACTTTTATTTCTTGCACTTCGCGCTCGAGTATGTATTCACTTCACGCTGCATGCACCGTCTTTGTACTTGCCAACATTTGTACATAAACTTTTTAAAATTAAAGGTCAAAACATCGAAATAACTGTAATTTGGTGATTGCGAATTATCTTTTGTTAAAGCTACTTCGGCTTTAACGAACAAATTCTCATCACGTATCTCGCGCTTCACCCTCGTTTTTTTTCTAAAATACTGTAAATTTGATTCTCAGCTACCCTGGAAAATGTATCGTTTCAATCAATTTATATTATCACAATTCATTTTATGCATGGATATTGAAACTGACATATTTTCATGGTCTTGATTTTATCATTTAAAGAGTTCGCCTTCTATAAATAAACTATTTTGTTATAAAAAAATTTAATTTTTTATTTTCAATGCTTTTTTAAGATTAAAACGAAGCTTAAATACAAACAAGGCGCTCCATATTAAATGATTAATAACGATTTTGCAGCTCTTTTGTGGGGGACTTGTAACTTGCATAGTTAGAGCACGAAACAGAATGTTTTTTTTTTAAATTATTTATTCGTCTGATCAAAATTTGATAGTCCGATTTTTCAAAACAAAAATCAAAAAGTTGTTATGACAGTCTTGACAGTTTTGGGAAAGGGGGTTATCCAGTCCGCCACTGGAGTAATGTCGTTGACGGCGTGACGACAAAAGATTTTAGCCCCGATTTGTCTGTTTCTTGAGCATTCGTCGTGTGTTGTGGTTTTTCGTATATATATTGCGATTGAGGATTCGGATATCAAAAACAAAGGACTTCGATATAAAATCCTTTTGAATTTGATGAAAAATTGCATGCTTTACAGGTAATTTTTGCACAGCTATAAAATATTTCTTGAATATCTTAGATTGTGCGCTTTAATATCTTGGATTTTATCAGTTAAAATCTTATTTTTAATATCTACGGATGCTCTACTTCACAATTACTAGATTTCTGTCCCATAGTTAAATCGCTAATCATATACTAGCTATATATGATTATCGCTGCGAATTTATATTAGAGTTGACCAAAAAATATTTTCCCCACAACCAGACGACGTATTTCAAATATTTCTATTTCGAAACAATCCGATGAATAGTATATGAATACTGGTACATGCATACTGGTACATGTAATTTAGAAACTTAAGTATGACTAGAAAATGTTATGTAGGCTCTTGTCAGGGGTTGGTAGGGAATTTTATAAAGGTCCTAACTTAGAATTTAGACAGGCACTACTCAAATACGAACAGTATTTTCCTAAATTTGTCAATATCTATAACAATTATTATTTTTAATAAATTATTATCATAGGAATCTTTATTTATACAGTAAATACAAACCCTGACGGGTAAACAAGCAGTACTTTTTCCATTAGGGTGGCTAAAAAAGGATTTTATTTTTTAGAGGGCAACGAGCCCCCCAATTTCATTTAAAATTCGAAAAAAGAAATTCCCTAATTTTTTATTTTTCGATTTTAACAGGTGCCGATTTTGACATGAAGTTTCCCATGTAAAATGCATAGGGAAAAATACATTTTTTGAGTTTTTGGAATAATTTTTTAGAATTTGAAAAAATGTGACGGTAAAGTATGGGAGCCTGTAGAGAATTATTCAACGAATAATTTCATGTATCATATATATGGGTTTGACAGCCCTAACATACCCCCACGAGAGCCTGAAAACACCCTTAAAACAAAAAATGTCAATTCTTCATGAAATCGGCATTTTGAGCACTGTATTCTGGTTGATAAAACAATGTTGATAAATATTCCACTGAAGAAATATTAACAATTTTTATTAAACAATTATTTGCAGAAATTCCATTTGTTTAAACAATTGAAAATTAATGAACTAATGTTAATAAATATTCTACTAGACTAATAATAATGATTTGTAGGGGGAGAAATGAATTTTCGAGAAAAAAGAGTATTTAAACAAATTCCATTTGTTTAAATAATTGAAAATTGCTTAACCAATGATAATAAATATATCCACTAGACCAATATTAATCATTTTAAGTAAAAAAATACGAGAATACAGTGTTCAAAAGGTCGATTTCATGAAAACTTGACATTTTTGGTTTTAAGGGTAGTTTTCAGGTACTCGTGAGGTTGTGTTAGGGGTATCAAACCCATATGCCTCATATATAAAATTCTTCGTTGGATAATTCTCTACAGGCCCCCATACTTTCCCGTCACATTTTTTCAAACCCTAAAAAATTATTCGAAAAACTCAAAAAAGGGATTTTTCCCCATGCATTTTACATGGGAAACTTCAAGTGAAAACCGGCACCTGTTAAAATAAAAAATAAAAAATAAGTGAATTTCTTTTTTTGGATTTAGAATAAAATGGGGGGGATTGTTACCCTCTAGTATGAAAAAAAAATTTCCATGGATTTTTGGACCACCCTAGTGCCCATGACAATGCTAAAAAGTAATTTAATGTTATTATGCTTAATTATACTTAAATTTAAAAAAATGTTGCCATGCATTTTTGGACCACCCTAATGTATATACATATACATCTAATTTAGAAGTTAGACAACGTTAAGGCTGCTCAGTTGACCGTATGTGTAAAGTTTAAATCATAAAGAACACATTGCAAATAAGCAAATTCAGTTTACGGAAACTCGAGTGCGAAGCACGAAATACGTGATAAGAATGTGTTCGTTAAAGCCGAAGGAGCTTTAAAAAATAGAATTCACAATTATCAAATTACTGTCGTCGATACTTTCACCTTTATTGTTAAAACAACTGTACAGAAAGATCGAACGCGTAGCGTGAAGTAAATACAATATCGAGCGCGAAGCGCGAGATTAATATATTATCGAGCGCCAGAACCAATAGTCGCGCATCCTAGGCGCGCTCAAACTTGCGAGCGCGTGTTTTAAACTTTTATCATAGTGGTTCTTAAATTCCAAACCTTAAAAGACAACACCAAATTTTATCTGCATAAACTGGACTACAAAACTACTCACCTCAAAATTATATGATTAGCGTACATTGATTCTATAATTCCAATCTTTTATATATAGATATTACGGAGCACACCAAACTCTCGCGTTCAGTCACCCCGTTCATAGCCTTCCTAGAACTGCTGGCTCCCTTAGTTTCTGAGGGGAGAAGAGTGAGAGCGTTTACGACATTATATATATAGATATATATTCCCATTAAAAACTAGTCAGGCGGCCCTCACTGTTTACGTTTCGATCCCCCCGAAATTAGTCCAAGGCTATTTGACGGCAACCCCCGACACTTGACTGAAAGTGAGAGTTTGGTGTAATTTCGTTGACATGTCGTCTGGCGTCAATATTATTATATTATGCAACAAGTGGGAGAACTTGAACTTTTTAAACTATGTAGTTTCCTTTTTTCAGTACGAATCGCATAGACGAGCGATCACGAGACGAAGGCCAGTCTTTAAACTGAGAAAAACATTCTTGGATCGAAAGAAATGGATTTCTTTGATTCAATTTCTTTGAGCAAAAAAAAACCATTTGTTTATTTGTACTGAATAATGTTTAAAAGCAATAAACTCGTGCATTGATTCAAAGAAATCATTTCTTTGACCGCGATCTTTTTGAAACAAAGAAATATTTGTTGATCTCAGCATGTGAGGTAATCAACTCAAGGAATTGATACCTTTAAAACTAAGAACCTACTTTTCTTGAATCTCGTTTCCGCATACAAAGAAATAGTTCTTTAATAAAAGAATTTTGAGATATTAAATTTAAAAATTCTATTTGAAATAAGTAATTCATCGATGAGTGAAACAAATATTTTGGTTTCTTTGAATAAAAAGAAAAATATGGAGATAACTAAAAGCAATATTTCGTTCATAAAAGGGGATTGATACTGATATTCTCAAAGAAAATACCATTAGTCGAATAAAGCAATTTTTTCATTTAAGTAATAATTTATTCACTTTTGAAGATTTTTTTTTTGTTGATAAATAGAGTGAAGCGATTTACGTTCAATGAACATTGCCTTTAAGTGAAGAAATATGACAAGTGCCAAGGAATACTCAATACAGTCACTGAGTACCGGGTTTATGAATGACGAAAGTGTTAAAACCCAGACGAGCTTTTATACACGACGAAGAAAGTATAGCTCGGGCTTCACAGAGATCATACAGTGGAAAATCTGTTCAAAAAGATTTGATCTTTTGTCGGTTCCGACTCGTTTTCTAGGAAAGAGCTTCGCTTCTAACTGAACGGACTCTTCAAACTTCCAACTCCAACAGTTTATGAGTGTCCGTTGCCGCCTTTCCGCCGAGCTGAGTAATCCTCCTGGAATTTCGTTCGAAAAGTATCTTTCCCGCAAACGCTCATTTCTTTGCTCCTTCCTTCCTGTCTTGCTTCAGTAGCTTCTGTTATTCTCGGCTTTTTTTTTATTTTAAACGTTTTTTTCATAATTTACTTCGCAAAGTCTTACAAATCGTCGCTTCTCTGTAGTAGCTAAGCACTTAGTAATAAAGGGCAAGAGATAAAACACTTTGAAAGGCAGCCAAAGTCAATTTTGTGCCATTATTAACCATTCTGCGGTACACTATTTTCTGCCATTTTATAATTTCACAGCCATCAGTCGTAGACATCTATCGTTTCTATATTGTATAAATATAAAAAATATCGTTTTGGGAAAACCCCGTAAACAATAAAACAGCTAAAACTGGTCACTGCCTAATAGCCATTTCACTCTTTTATTATTAACACGGGGAAAATTTACCCGTGAAGTTTTCCACGATTTTAAATAATTTCGCTATTCATCAATATTTTATCAAAACACATTTTCTTAATCTGGTCTAGTAATTATTTTGATGCCAGTTTTAAGAGATTGGTATGGAGTTAAATATTGGCGTATAGGGTAAAATAGCTGGATAAATTCACAGCGCTTTAAGCTCAATGCTACTAGTTTAGGTTCAAAAACGAGACGCTGGGATCTTTTTGAAGTTGGAACTTCGAGAAACTGTTCTCCAAGAAAAACGCATCTAAACTTGACGAACTCCATATAACGCATGCTCTCTTCAACTGAACCAGTCAACCTGTCAACAATTAGTAGTCTTAACTGTTGCTGGTGAACCAGTGATGTTCCGATTTTCACTGGGTGAACCAGTAAGTGATTCAACTAAAAGTCTTACTGAATATACCAGTGACGCCAAATAATAGATTAAACCACTGATATAGCGCTCCACCCGACCAAGACATGAATCTCTAGTCATCTGACTACAACGCGTACGACCAGATGACTGCTGGCACTTATTAAATCAGTGACAGACACCTACTGAGTGAATCAGTAAAATCTCGCTGATTGTCAGTGACATACTTCTGGCTGCTTTAACCCGTCAGATTTTTCTAGAAATTTCACAAGAAAACATGAGCAGAGCCATATGCATAGCCGCTATGTTGCGACGGCTATATACATTTCCCCTTTACCAAGTATGTCTGCCCCGCGCGCCAGACACGTTGGAACCTTCTAATGCATACGTCCATGTGCACCCCGTAGAAAATAATCTAAGAAAAGTTTTCTAAAACATATTGCAGCAACTATATTCCAACGCGATAAAATATCGTCTCTCTCTATGTGGCTATTTTAATAAATGGCGATAGATACAACACTCGAGGCAAAAGAAGCATATTATCGAAACCTTCTGTTTCCGAAAATCTTCGTTAAGACTATTTTCTTCGGGATTTTATATAGTATACACAGATTATTTGGTCAATGACAACATTCTCGTACATGCAATTTTTCGACTATTAGTATCCCTAAACCTCTGTTGTGTAGACAGATAACACCTAGCCTTTTCTCATAACCCAACTAAACGCATGGTTCATTATAATAATGTATACTTATAAAACTAAAAATAAGTTAAAGAAATCACGCTTGTTCGAGAACTAGATATTTACGACAAACTATCACCTGAAAAGTCCAGCTACACGACATGAGACGAAAGACCGATTTCTGGAAACCGACAGAAGATCGAACATCACACATCGCCATGTCACTTATATAATCATAAATATTAACCAGAATAATCTTGTAACAGAAAAAGCCAACCACAGTTAAATAACTATAATTTTATAGTCATATTGACCATAATTTCGGATTAAAATGAATAGTAATTTTTCAACAAGATGCGTCTAGTAACTTTATTCAACTAGAACTTTTCTTGAGTGTTTGTTAAAAGCAGTAACTTAGGATTATGAAGTAATGTAGAATTATGAAGTTTCAAAAAGTGTGCGTATTCTGTTTATATTGGAAGACATTTGTTTATGTGAGGAATACCACAATACTGTATCTGACATCTTCGTTCGCATCTTCGAGAAACCTCATTTGACCTATTGACGAACCTTCTTTGACATCTTCTTTTATCATCTAGCAATATCGATATATAAATTTTAAAAATATATACAGGTGGGCGTCCGCATGAATCTTATGGCCTGTTGCAGTTTAGGAGATATTCGCGTTTTTCTAAGTTAAGGTCAAAATTTGTATTTTTGCGTTAAACCGGAGGATGATACTGGGACATATAATGAATTAATTGCGACTATATTCAATGCTCATATTTGAATAGTAAGCCGGATGTAGGAATATTTCATGTTTGAAGAAAACATATAACATATGTGCTTAACGCACTCATTTTTCGATATTAAAAATTCCAAAATTTCTCGGTGACACCGTACCGGCCATAAGGGCCCTTTTCGTGCGGACACCCAGATATTGTTTATCTTGTTTCTACGAGGAAAACTTTTTTAATATTGGGAATACAATGGCAATGTATATGATGTTTTTGTTAACGCCTTCGAGGCGAATCGATTTGTCAATTAAAGAACCTTTTACGATCTACCACGAATTACCAATATCGTTTTTAAATTTCTTAACAAAAATATTTACTTTGTTTTTGAGAGTTTTTTTCTAATTAAGAATTTAAGAGAATATTATTTGGCGTAATTGTTTGCAGCTTTAAAGCGTCTCAATAGCGACTTAGAAAGTTAAAAAAAAAGGTTGTATTGTTTATATGAAGAAAACTTTCTTTTTAATTTGGATTATAATAAGATAGTATATAATATAATAAGATATTCGGGAAGACGGAAACATAAGCTTAAAAAATATTGAAAGTATTTTTTTTATTTTGTTAAAAAAAAACCTCCCTCTATGTCTATGAGGAAGCAAATACAGTCGTGTAAAGTTTAACAAATACAATATATGTAGAAACCGTTTGACCCAGGAAACAGCAAAAAAAAGTACTTAATTTAAGTCGAAAATTTGGCTTATTTTAAGGTCTCACAAAAAGAAGCATATAGGCAATCTGAAATTAAGAATTACATCTGAAAATTAAATTAAGGAAATTAGTCATACAACTTGGGTTCAAACTTATAAGAAACTACAAGAAAAGTGGTAAAAATGAAAAAAACGGTATATTGGTAGCTGCGGGCAAAATCTTTAGACAATTGCGTTCCGTAATGTATTGAAAGGGCGCTCACGTTGCGAAGTAAAAATTTTTGTACTCATTTAATTATTTTGATGGGTTTAAAAATCAAATATTGTCTGACAACTGGAACGGATTTTGCTGCAGCATTTCATTAGATCCGTGAAACTAAAAAACTAAAAAAGTTAATGCTTTATTCAAGATAGTTTGCACACTTAAATTCAGGCACTTCCTTAATTCAAGACAAATCTGAAATTAAGTCGAATATAACTTTAAGTATTTATTTTTACTGTGTTGCTTTGCTTCTTTCGAAAATAAAATAAAATCGTTTTCTTGGAACTGACACTATGGAATTTAATTTAAGATTAATATCGATCATTCTGTTGCATTAGCATAATTGCATTATACGTAGTAACCTGATTGTATGGATGAGTTTAAATAATCGATCTTATCTTGTAAATCTATGGGTCACCTCCTTTTGAAAAACGATGGTTTGACCCATTTGCCATTTTGGCCCAGCAGCGTTTCATCCGTTGAATCTTTTCTTTCTTGCTTCACATCGACAGAATAGTGGGCTACGAATAAAACGTTAACCTTCATCCGTGGACCGTTACTCTGCCCCCCGCCCTGCCTCAAGACCGCGGCTATGGCTATTCAGGTCTCTGGGTCCCCGACCGCGTACATAGTTCCAGACGCGTGACGCACGGAATCATCTTTCGTTTGGAGACTCGAATTTCTCAGGCCCATTCTTGGACCTAGGGACATGGAGGAGTCCATCTCATAAATCTTGGTTCCGTATTTTCCACTTGGGCACCAGAAAACAAACTTTCTTTGTCAGCAAATATTAAATTTTACATAATCGTTCAAACAAAACTTTTTCACAGTAGGATTGTTTTTGAACCTTTTTGGTACATGAATTTGGGCTTTTGTGATACTTTTGTTAAACCTTTCGTTGGCATTGACGCAAAATGCGTTAAAATTTGCCGTGCCCTGTTTGGCATCGACGCACAATGCCTCGATCTGATTACTCGGGGGTTTTTGGGGTTGCTAAATCCGAATCTGAAGTCAAAATTCAAAAATTCAAAATGGCGGATCCAATATGGTGGACGAAAATACAAAAAAAACGGCTCGATTTGAATCAATCTCAGTACTTACGGGTTTTTGGGGTCGCTGCATCAGAATTTGAAGTAAAAATTTTAAATGGCGGATATTTTCGTCAGCAATTTAAAATCTTTGAATTTTGACTTCACTTTCAGGTTTGTCATATTGGGTCCGCCATTTTAGATTTCTGAATTTTGACTTCATATTCAGATTTAGCAACCCCAAAAACTCCAGGATACAAATTTTCAGGATAAAAAATTTTCCTGCCATTTTTGGGCACTTTTTGTTGAATTCTATCTGCCAACGAAGGGGTTAAAAAAATGCACTACTAAGACAGGAGCACAGTGGGACCAAATCGCGAAAAACTGACCAAATGTATAAAATTTTCATAAAATGGGCCAAATTCTGTTACTCACGGGGTTTCAAGGACGCTGATTACGAATCCGACGTCAAAAATTCCGAAAAAAAATGGCTAATCTAATATGGTGAACGAGTATGCTAAATACATTTTTGATTTTTTCTTGAAATTAGTATAAGGGGGTGTTCAGGGTGAGTAATTACAAATACAATATCAACAACTCAAAAAACAAAATAGCAGGTGAGTTACTAAATAAGCCTTTGATTCTTTTAAAAGTTGGTGCAAGGGGTTTTTTGAAGTTGCTGATAACGAATCCAATGTCCAAAATAAAATTAAAAATGGCAAATCCAATATGGCGGGCGAGTAGGATAAATATTTTTTTGGTTCTTTTTAAAATTGGTATAAGGAGGTTTTTCATATCACTGATTACGAATACGACGTCAAAAATTCAAAAAACAAACTGGCGGACCCAAAATGGCGCGACATTGGATTGCGCCACCGCAGCTGCTAGCCGCGTTGGTCGGTTCTGGTGCGGGCTTTAGTGGTGATTTGTCAGCTGAGATAACAAACTTATCCAACAATATCTTTTTCTAAAAAAGTCCCTCCTGTTGTGCGAAAAACTTCCTGTCACCTTATGTCCATTTTTTATATTAGTGCGTATATAGAGGTTTTGTTTTTTTCTGTTAACTCAAAATTATATTTTAATTCAGTAATCATTTCGCTTTGCACAGTTTTATATATTTGACTTTTTTTGTCACTAAAGTGTCCTTTTAAAAGGTGGAAAAGATCTTTCTGCATAATAACACGTTTGTCAGCTGAGTCTGAAATACAAATAAAATCAAAATTTTGTCAATAAATGATCAATTATCAATGTTTATAAATGCGAACATGGGTATGTTTGTTCTCTTATAACTTCAGGGACTTCAGGACATGTTTAGCTATAGGCATGCTTTGATTACCGAACTCATTGTCGATTTGGTCCCCGCCCCACAACTCCCACACGCGGGCGGAGCCGCGGGTTTACGCTAGTAAAATATAAATGCCACGAATTATACATTTTTTGAAATTTTTTATAAAAAATTATGCTGAAGACAGATAAACAGCTAGAAGCAGAAAATTCTTAATTCCCACGGACAATAGGCGTCTAATAAGCAAGCTGGAACAAGTTTGAGTGTGCACTGTAAAAAAAGTGTTCAAAATGATACGGATATCAATATCATTTTGATATGTAACAAAAATGGTACAGAAAACAAGAGCATTTTGATTGCCGGAATGAATGATCGACTTTTGAGATCATAATGATCTGATTCGGGATCATGTATCAAGTCAAACCAAGATGGCTGACGTACTTAGAGAATTTTGGCTCATATGCAAGCTTTTCATGGTTTCTGCTCGTGCAGAGTACTTGAAAGCTTAAAAAAAGGAAATCTGATATTTTAAAATATCACCTGTTAAGTGTAGTTGTCACGTGCGTACGGTTAGATACAATTTTTAGGCTATGTCGTTATGAAACCGGGGCCAAGAATTAATCCTTTTTTTTACAGTGTGGAACATAGTGGACCTTTTTTTGTATCCATCCATAAACATGATTTTTCAACGTCAAAAAGTGATTACTTTCGTAACTACTTTCTACGCAATGGTAATCTTTTAAAAGTCCATGATTTATTTCAATTCTACATAACTTTCTGTGCCTGAGCCATTTTGCAGAGTAAACAGCGACTTTTCTTCACTGCTTAACGCATATTCTCAGTCCAACTTTTTTTCAACAGTTTTTACGCGCACGATTCTTCGCACTCGACTGCTATGATTTAAAGTGATAATTTAGAAGAGTTTTTCATACATTTTTTATTTAGTTCTCGGAATTCGATGATCGTCACGGTCCTCTAATGGACCACTCAAAGAATCATATAGAAATTTTTTTTTTTGCGTTTTGGCGAGCTTTTTCGGATTTGTTCCCACTGTTAGGAGGGATTATGTAGTTTTTTTGGTACTACTGCAGTATTTCTAAAGACATAAGTTCTATTAACACTTTTTCAAAAGAATGAAATGTATATCTTTTCTAGTATCTATACTTTTGTCCTTATAGCTTTTATTATTACTGATTTGTCTCGGTCCCGTTCTCATTTCAATTCTATCATTTTTTTTTTTTTTTAATTCATATAATATTAATGTTTTAAACAAGTTCATCCCTTTTAGAACTACTTTTTTTCTTGAACTTTCGTATTTAAAAGAATGACGCACCTCTTTTCCAAGCGCTTTTCTATATAATTAGCACTGTGGACGAAAGGATATCAAAAAAATAAACTCAGAGAGATGACCTCGTGAAGATGAGCGCTGCTTTGATATTGGTTCATTTGGTCACAAAAGTAGGCCACTTGCAAGTAGGCCTTTCACGAGGAGTCTGGTGAACATAACCTGCATCAAATGGTCGCGCACTACGATTCGACTTTGTTGTCTCTCGCAGCTGCGAATGCTTGCTCCGTTACGTGATATATGATGTCTGTGACTCAAAACTTTAGTATTTCTTCGTTTGCATAGAAAAATTCCGTTAGAAAATCCACAATGAACGAAATTTGATCTAACTTTATCAGGTTGTTCTATTAATTCACAATCAATCTCGACACAGAACAATGAAACGAAATTAATTTCACCTTTTTAAAAATTTATCCTGATTATACCGATAAGGTTAGGACTAGGACTAGAGAAGATAAGCTGAAGGGTGGAAGATCATGAGGGGGGTTAGGACAATTTTTCCGAAAAATTGGTTTATATAACATAAAAATGCCCTTCCCGCCTTCCCACCATGCGAGTCTACAGTGCATTTTACAGATTGAAATCCATGAAAATAAAAAAGACTCCTAATATTATTTCAGGGCGAGTACATAATAGAATCCTAACCTCAATTTTCGGTTATAGTGCGATATCGTCACAATAAATCTTCAATTTCTTGAAAGTTAAACCATTTTTTCGATCAAACATTTTTCCGTATTCAGTACTTCATTACTCAGGAGCAAGCTTTTGTTTCGGTAAAAAATTGAAAATCCTTTGAAAAGCTGTTAAATTCTAAACACAAAATTTTTGGACGATTTATACGGAATTGACTAACCTTTTTAGCTGAAGCTTTTTTCATCGGCATTCGTAAACTATCACAAGAGCGTGTTTTTATTTTTTGTTGAAACTGAAAATTAAATTTTGTATCGCAATCTGCAACCAAGCTTGCTTCAATTTTAAGTTAGTGCCATTTTGATATTGTGAACTTCCACATATATTTCGTCGAAAATAGGTAACTTTTTATAATAAAATTTTTTTGGCCTCAATTCATTAACACTTTATTTCAGAGCGGACTTTTCTTTTTTCTTAAAATTGCGATTTCGAGTTTAGAGAATGTTTTTATGTTTACCCCTTTATGAACTATACGAAAATTTCACCTCGCCAGGATTCTTAGTTTCGCAAAGTATAGGTATTTTTTTCGAAGAAATGAAACCATGTCGAAATTTTCTCATGCGCACGATTTGGGCTTGATTTTTCGAAATGTTTATGCAGGAAGTCGTTTCTCCGCAAAACGTTCAAGTTTCCTAAGATCTAAGCTGCGCAGAGCTCGAGGCCATATTGAACGTCTGACAGTCAAGTACCATGTAATCATCGATATTGCATCAGGAGTATCAGGACGAATTCAAAGATCTAAGTTACCTGGAATGAATCTTTCCCATAGAATAGAGTTGCCAGTGTGGTAAATCATGAAGACCCTTTATAATGTAACGGAAGAAAGATTACTGACTCGCGTGCCCCAACTGTCATGATGCACAAGGCCTTGCAACGTAACCGAAGAAAGCAGGCCGGTTTACTGATTTATCTGCCTGTTGCAGAAAAGGATCAATTTCTCTATGCTTTATTGAGACTTTATTATCGCATTGGCAGTTCAAAATAATGATAGCTTTAAGAATATATGTTGCAAATATTCTGGTTGTGGATTTTTTTCTTTAAGTTTTCAAGAATTAAAATGGTTAAACGTTGTAAAGTTACGAACTGTTATGAAATTACGTCGTCCCATGAAGGTAATTTTTAGATTATATTTGGAAAGTTTCCATCGTGGGAATGTGACAATTTGCCATTACGGGACGACATAATTTTACAACAATGCTTAACTTTATAACATGTAACTTATAACCATGCATTATTACGTCCGACCGTCAAAACTCGAGACGTGTTGACTTTACAGTAGATTGAAATTTCATTGCTAAAACCCGGTAATTGAAAATTCAGTTGCAAGCATATGAAAAAATATATCAGCCCGAGAATTGATCACTAACCTCCAATCTCATTGATAAGCTACAGAAACAGTTTGAAAAAAACTACTAAGAGAAAATAATCACACAGTTCAGAAATCATTAATGTTCATGAATTTTGATTCAAGTTAGTGTTTAATTGATATTTCAGTCATTTTTATATTAATAAAAATAATTAAAGATTGAAAATATAATTGTGTATTATATATTTTCCCCATAATTTGCAGCTTCATTACAAAAAATATTCGCCTCCACACTGGTAAAAATGTTTGGGATTTTACAATACATTTACTATATGAGTGTAAAGTACAATCGCAATACCGGTATAGGAAAGTAAAATTAAAATATGTGTATTGCAGTTTCAAAAAAATACGCGCTGTTTACCACACAAATACTTTACAATACCAGTACTGGTATATTATACGTTACACTCACTCACCGCAAAAATGTCCTCCAAAAAATCATTTACCTCAGGATTTCATGTTAGCCCTGAAGAAGTGAACTACAATGTTCACGAAACGTCGACAAAATTCGTAGTCTTGTACAATATTGGAACCCGAAATATCTCTTTATCAAAATGAATCATTGTGAAAGCATTAAATGTACTATAAAGTATGAACTAAACAAAGTCCAGCCTATGTATTCTATAAGTGTAGGTGAATGATTTTTTTGTTAAAATCATTTAAATAAAGTGAGACGATTTGAAAATTAAATTCCGTGAGGATTTTCAAATGTACGGAGAGAATTTTTTCGTTGAACTTAGACCCAGCCGTTTGGCATATCATATATGTTTAAATTGAAATAAATATATTTTCGTCAGATTACACTGATAGAAATGAATTGGCAGTACAACAATATTTATGACTAGATTCATTATATTTTATTTCTAGTATAAATACAGCCATACATGACGTTTGTTTTGGCAATCCAATTCTTGTTGCTTATAAAGACAGACGCGCAGGCGCGAGCGAGTTACGCCAGTGATGAACTAAACCAAGTAAGTCGGGTAAATCACTCATACAGAATGTATTGCTAAACGAGAACATTTTAGAGCTAGCTCGTTTAGGCAAATTTTTAATAGGATTACACATTTCATATAACTGCAATACGTATATTGCATTTTTGTACGACAAATATGAATAAGTTGTATTTACTATATTTGAGTGAGTGCATTTCGTACTCTTTATGATTGCAGCACACGTGTTATATTATGAATGTACTCATAATTTTCTAACCTACGATCGTATGGTTAAATCAATGATACTATTTCTATGAGTTTAATTTGATCTTTCATTAGATAAACATGCTGCAGTGTTTTTATCAAATTTAAAGATCAAATTCATTCCGGGGGTTTACTGTGAATGGAAAGTTACGAAAGAAAATATTTTGCAGTGCATATTGCTTTGAATTAATTTTTTCTAATGATTATTCACAACTTTACCCCATACCTGATATTCATTTTTCCGCCATGAAATAATTATTAAACCACATTTGTCCGACATCCTCATTTTTATCGCCAATTAGGCATTTATGGAATGGTTGCATTTCTGATATAAAACAGGTTTGCCCTGACGTTTCTGGAAAAAGAAGAAATTGTTTGTAAACAGGGAAAACAAAGAAATATGGAAAAAATTGGAAATCAATTGAAAATTAAATACAGTTGGTACGACAGTGCGTTCTAAAATTACTAAACTAACAAATTTGATTAAATAAATAATTATCACACATCTTATTTAAGAATGACTATTTTTGTTTGAAGCATTCGTTTTATCGAACAATACCTTTTTCTCAGTTTCTTAAGATTAGGATTTTGCTCATTAGACCAGTCAATAGGCAATTTAATCGTGCACGTGCAAAGATCACGAAACTAGTCGTATCTAAACATATAGCATGATATCCGCAGATATGGCGATTTTTCACGGTCGGGAGGCATATCAATCTCGTACGTTTAGGCCATCAAGGTGTGTTAGTTGTTCATTTAAAGAGTATTAATTGTGTTTATATGTATGTGCCTCTCTCATGGCGCCAGTCTTCTCGTGGAGGCCCTTGGATTGGAATCGACAAATGTTTTTACGTGCGCTTGTACATCCATAGTTATGACAGGTCCGTAACTGTGGCTGTGAAACATGGAATAAAGAATAGATAATACCGGATTAAATGTTGGATTATAAATTGAACAGGAAATTTTTAAATTTACAATCCAAATATATTAAAGCCTAAAATGTAAGATATTAGAATCTATAATCCAGGATATTAAAATCAATCATCTAAGATCCTAAAATATAATATCCAGGATATAACGAACTGTGATCCAAGGTATTAAATCTACCGTCCTAAAATATTAAGATTCCCAGAGTTCAAAAAATCTAGAAAACTTATTACTGTTGTGTGTGTGACGGGGAAAATAAATTAAAATTGAAGCGGGAATAAGTAATTCTAACTTATTAAAAAATTCCGCAAGTACCGTTTGACACAATGCTTTATTCAGTATTCTTTTTGATTTTCAAATGCAAAAAAATCTGGTCAACGATTTTGAGGTTATTTTATTCACCCAAGTGTCTAGGCAAACCGAAAGTATTTCATCTAGTCTTGAAATTAATTGATAGGCTCACCAAAAGGCAGCCATTGGCTGCATTGGCTGCCAGTGGCAGTCAAAAGACTAGGTCAAACTGGCCCTAACAAATCTTGTCGTTCGACTGGTTTCTACCCCTTCACGGTCATTATATCTCCCGTCGCGCCGGGCTTGAAAGACATTATTCTTTCCAAAAATGAAATGCAATTAGAAAAAAATATATCAGCGTTTGATTTAATAATATAAAAATAAATATAAACGTTTTATTGAATAATATTTATATATTTCACACAATTGATATAATGTATAATGATAAAATGTTTAGATGATATTGTTCGAATTTCTTTAATAAATATTTATTGAAATAAGCTATAGCTATAATATGACTATGTTATCTGTTAATACTTAATGATTAATAGGTAGTTTCAAAATTAATAAGAAAAATTAATATAATGCTTGAAAGGTGGAAGAATTCAGCAATTACTATATTTTATTGCAAGTTTTATAATAATTACCGAAAATAAAAATATTTTTATGTAAAAATATGGCATATTTCATTATTTCTTGAATGAAATAATAAGAATAAGAAAAATTTTAATGGATAATTGTCAAATTCTACAACTCAAATTCTAGTTTACTTGAACTATAACAATTCAACTCAAATAGAAGGTAAACGTATTAAGATTAAAATAAATTATTGTAATTAAAATATGAAGTATAGATTTCAGTGAAAAGTATTTTTTATTCTAAAGCAGATTTCTTTCTCTATACATATTTATTGTAAACGATTTTGGTCCTATTGCACGGGAACAATTTCAATTCATTTTTGTTCTGATTTCATTTAATCAGTGAGTATAATGTTATGTAATACCACTGAACAAGAATAATTATTATTGTTATTATTGAATATAATTATTATTAGGAGTAATTATCAAAATGAAATGAATGTTTCAATTAAAAGTGCTATCAAATATAATAACTAATCATACATTTGAATGAATATTAAAATATCTACCTCCTCTTTGATTAAATTTTAATTTAAATTTAATTTCAATTGACTTTCAGTAACTTGCATCTTTCATTTTAATATAAGATTTTATGCAAGCAAGAACTAGAAATAAAAACAGAAATGAACATTTAAACACAGATAAGAGAATGTTTTTAGTGGTATGAATTGCAATTTTCAATTTTAAAACTTCCAAAGAGAAGAAATTTTGAAAGTAGGTAACTTAAATTAAAGGATTTTTTATTGCAGATTATCAAAACCAAGAACTCTTCAATTTTAAAATAATGACAATTGAACGATATGTAGTGTGCAAGAGTTACAATCGACAACTACTTGATCTTGAAGATATTTAAACTGAAATCCTTATATTTTAATGATTTTAAACATGAGTCAAAGTTATCAATTCTGAGAATTCCAAACTTAAGAATTTTCAAATAAAAATTGTGAAAATTATAGAATTTTAATTGTAAATCTAAAAACTTACCTAATTTGTAATTCTAAATTCTGAAAATAAAAAAACCCTTTAATTTAAAAGACTGACAATTTAAATTTCGAAAAAGTACAAATGAAATCTCTTGAAATTTGAAGATTCGTAAATTAAAATTATTGACTTTTGATGGTTTCGAAAATCAAAAGTCAAGTTTTAATTCTAACTGTTCTAAAAAGAAGAAAATTTGATATTAAATCATCAAAATTTAAGAGTTTTTAATGGAGAGTTTAAAAAATTAAGAATTCATAAATTTGAATAGATTTATGACTCAATGGTCTACTCTCTAAATATGAATCAGTGAAATTTCACAGATTGTGAGTGAAATTTCACTGATACAAATAGCCTCTCTACTGGAATTGTTTAAACTCTTAAATCGCCTATATTTAAACATTTTTGTATGAAAGCTTCTATTAAACAGTCGAACTAACGTCACAGTAGCTTCAATCCGTTCTGGATTCACAAGTATTGAAAATTTTAAATAAAACCAACACAAAATCTTTCCAGCAACTTAGGTAAATTATTTTTTTAATCTTTACTTAAAGTTTGTACAAGATAAAGGAGAACGATAAGAACGAAGAAAAAGGTTTTGGCGACAATCGTTTCTCTCTTTTTTTAAAATGAATTTTGATTCAAAATTTTTCAAATTTTTCCTCCTTTTTAAAACTTTTATGACAGCTTGCACTGAAGGTGCTAGCGGTCAGCACCATTGATATCTGCGAAGAGCCCAAGAAAAGCCCAAAATTCTGATATGCTTAGATTTAGTTTAGGTGCATATTTTATTTTCCGTTGTGGAGGTGCTAGCGGAACGCGCCTCACATAATTTGCGAAACATAGAACACGCGGAGCAGGACGCAGAGACAAAATGCATGCGCGAGAATGCCTTCATGTTTTATAATTTCCAGATGTTACGAATGAATATCTGAAGATTATAAAAATTTAACATCTCGAGATTATGTTTGGTAATATCTTCATATATTAGGAAAAGATGATAGATTATACGCGATATAATACTTTTCGTTACGAAGTATTATCCTCAACTTGTAATATCCACTTCGTATAATCCATTTGGCTCAGCGTTGCGTTATTTTTCAAATTTTTGCGAAAATGTCTAAAAAAATCCTTAAAGATTTTTCTCTGAACAATACAAGTTTTTAGAGTATTATTTTAGAGGCCTAATACCAGTAGTTATTTGATGTTTGTACGACAGAGGTCTCTGTATTTTACGGTCGATAAGTAGAAGAACTACTATATCATAATTAATTTTTATTACGCGAAATTAATTGAAAATGCGAGAAAAATAAGTTCTAAAAAATTCATTGCGAGCTGGATTTGAACCAACAACCTCCTCATTACATGTGAGGGGCGCTACCAATTACGCCAACGCAGCACCAACAGTAAAAATTTTAGCACTTGTATTTCCTGAATTTCGATCGAGATTATTTATCATAGATGTTATTATTTTAAGGCCAGTTATTAAATTCAAGTTTTTGAAACAATGATATTAGGCCTTTAAAATAATATTCTATCTAATTAACCAGTCTAACCGAAACTCTGTTTCACGTATGAAGTATTTTGTACTTGGAAAACATTTTTTTATTAACAATGTGCGGGCCCATTCCATGAGGGATTTCTTAGAACAACGGATACTTGTTGCTGGATGCTTCTTTCATCAAAAATAGAAAAGCTATAAAGCTCTTTCTGTGTCAGGTCCGCTTTTTTTGGAACGCGCCATTCTTATGATACGAATTTTTAGGAGGTAGTTGCTTTTTACCAAGCGTTCCTTTGCCGATTCTAGGGCACACAGCGTACAATAAGTTCAAAAAGGGGAAATAGGGTGATTTTTCACAGAAAAGGGGGAAAGATTTAACAATAATTTTAACATGTAGAAAAGAAGCAAAAAATTTTTTTAAAGGAAGTTTTATATTTTCATTAATCTCAATATAGTTATAATGTTCTATTCAGTTAATATTTTAAATTCCCGTACAGAAATTGCCCAACTTATTCCCGAGTTCCGATCTGGGCCCGATCGGATTTTCCACATGTGGTCGCAAGGGGGCAGATGGTGTGGCTCGCATCAGAACCACGTCGGAGGTCCCGGAAGCTGGAATTACAACATTGTAATATCGATGTCGGCACTATGCCATAATTTAGTGCTTATTTATTGCTAATTTATTCTGCAGAAAAAAAATTATGTGTCTGGTAATTTTGACCAAAAACATGTAGTAATGCTAGCTTCAGCTGAAGCCACAACTCCGGTATGCGAAACTCGGAAACCATTAGTGGTATCAAACTGCCCTTTGCGCAGGAATTTAGTTCCAATTAAGTGCTCTGGATTTGTGTTATTCAAAAAATCTGAGCACTTTTTTTTATACCAAAAACGTCTAGTAAGGCTGACTTTAGGTGACTCTGCGATGTGAAACTCGGAAACTATTAGTGGTATCAAATTCTGCTTTGTGCAGGAATTTAGTCCTAATTAAGTGCTCTGGATTTATGCCTTGCGAAAAATCCGGGCAGAATATAATAGCACTTAATAAGCACTAAATTCCTGCGCAAAGCAGAATTTGATACCACTAATAGTTTCCGAGTTTCGCAAACCAGAGTCACCTGAAGCCAGCATTACTACACGTTTTTGGTAAAAAAAAAGTGCCCGGATTTTTTGAATAGCACAAATCCAGAGCATTTAATTAGCAATAAATTCCTGCGCAAAGCAGATCTCGATATCACTAATAGTATGCGAGTTTCACAACACCAAAGTCACCTGAAGCCAGCATTACTACACGTTTTTGGTAAAAAAAAGTGCCAGATTTTTTGAATAGCATAAATCCAGAGCACTTAATTAACACTAAATTCTTGGGCAAAGAAGAGTTTGATACCACTAATAGTTTCCGAGTTTCGCATACCGGAGTCATCCGAAGCCAGCATTACTACATGTTTTTGGTAAAAAAGTGCCCGGATTTTTTGCAATGCATAAATCCAGAACACTTAATTAGCACTAAATTCCTGCGCAAAGCAGAATTTGATAACACTAATAGTTTCCGACTTTCGCATATCAGAGTCACCTGAACCCAGCATTACTACACGTTTTTGGTAAAAAAAAAAGTGCGCAGATTTTTTGCAAGACATAAATTCAGAGAACTTAATTAGCCCTAAATTCCTGCGCAAAGCAGAATTTGATACCACTAATAGTTTCCGAGTTTCACATAGCAGAGACACCTAAAGTCAGCGTTACTACACGTTTTTGGTATAAAAAAAAGTGCCCAGATTTTTTGAGTAGCACAAATTCAGGGCACTTAATTAGCACTAAATTCTTGCGCAACGGATAGTTTGATACCTCTTAATAGTTTCCGAGTTTCGCATACCGGAGTTGTGGCTTCAGCTGAGGCTAGCATTACTACATGTTATTGGTCAAAATTACCAGGCACAAAATTTTTTTCCTGCAGCATAAATTAGCACTAAATAAGCACTAAATTATGGCATAGTGCCCACATCGATATTTCAATGTTGTAATTCCAGCTTCCGGGTCCTCCACGTCGGGTCGGATTAGGTTAGACAAGAGTATGGAAAGTTTTCTCTTATCGTCGTGTAATTGTTTTTCTTTTATCAAACTTAAAACGCCAAAAGAAAGAAGTATATTGCGATTTCGGAATCACGTAATTGTTGGTGAGATTTCTTATATCCGTAATAAAGGCAAAAGTAAGCTTTAATTCGCTAGAATCAACATCACATTTCATTTTTAGCTTCTAAATATTTCCAGCAATGCATTCGAGAAAGCGTCGTTATTTTGGGCGCGTTTACTATTTATGTAAAAAATAAATATATTTTCCAGCTCTGTAGAATTTTATATTTTATTGCTAATATTGTGAAAATAGAGGTTACGTTATACCAAATGTATGGATTTCCGAGTTAGTAACATTATAGATTAAATGCTTTTTATATTTTCTCGAACATCACCTAACTTTTCAAATCTCACTCCATGTGCCCCATGTCCATTAGTCAAACAAAAATCATTTCAAAAGAATATTAAGAAGATTCAAAAATATTTCTAATTAAAATTGATTTGTCTGCGCGTGTGTGTGTGTTTGTGTGGGTAATAGCTCGAATTTGAACATTTTTTGTCAAAGCATATAATAGTTTTCTTCGAAATGCAAACTCTTATCGATAAATTCAAGATATACAAACAGATAATGTAATGTAGAATATTGAAAATGAGATATAATGTATGAAGATATATAGTGTAGAGTATTGAAAAATTGAAGTTTTGTAAAATACAAAGTTGAAAAAATATTAATATAAAAACTTTTGAAATTTTACCAGTGATAGAAATACAAAATTAAAGAGGCCATATCTGGCCCCCATTTTGAATGCCCAGATCTGGGCCCTGTCGTGCAGAGCGTTTCATTTACGGTCTGGCGCTAGACTTATTACCCTATCGGGCCCACATTTTTCCTGATCGGGGCCCGACCGGTGCCCCATCAAAATTTCTGCACGGGTTTCCACGAAACATAATAATTACTTTTTTGTTGACAACGTAGACCAGACGAACGAAATCATCTTTAAATAATAGAGATTTAACTTCTACACGTCTCTCTTAATTCAGTATACAAATTTGATAAATCTAAGTAAAATATAGATTTATAAAAACATTTTTAAGTTCACAACTTGCAGGAAAATAAGCAATTTGAACTTTTAAAGGATTTTCTATGTATTTCTGAATCTAAGCGAGGTAGTTTAAAGCTTTTTTGGCCCACAATGTTGGGAAACAGAAATATCTTTTAAAGACTGATTTATATCTAGCAAAATTACATTTAACCTTTGTGAGTTCTCACCGTAGACGAATATGTTTATTTGTATTACATGAACTCTGTTTATACTAATTAGTATTTGTGCACGTGTTTCAAATATTTTCTTTTTAGTGAAAAAGGAGGAAAAAGGGAATTCCAAAAAAAGTAGAAACGCAAAAAAAGGGGAAGACTGAGCACCCTGCGATTAAATAATTGGATTATTCTCATTAACAACTTTGCAAATAATTGGACTATTTGCAGTAACAACTTTGACCCAGACTATTCTAATATAAAAAATACAAAACTATTAGAATTTAAATTTAAAAAATATAAATAAGATTAAAATCCTATTTGACGTTCAATAATCAAATTAATGTGCAGAAATAGCTGAAAATAAAACCAAGAATCCAACGACCAAATTTGGACAACGAACATAAAATTGCAATTTAAAACAAAATAAAAATTATCCTACACAAGAAAAGAAATTCTTTTTCTTTTGCCAAAAATAAAAAAGAAGAAAGAAAAATAAAAAGGCGTCCAACCACATCGCCTTCCTTCTCTTTTTTACTTTTATTATTATTAAATGACAATAAAAGACATTTGTAAAAAATAATCACAAACGCTTCGGCACTCGTGCAGTAACCTTATCAAGGCAAGAAAAATTTTAGTGGGTAGGAACAAGAACAAAACCACGATGCTCTCTCTGTTATCTGAGAATCAAGTGAGGCTCAAAAAGCGAACCCATTATAAACATACCTGAAATCATGATCTAAGGATCATGCCTGAAACATCCAGTGAGGTTCAAAAGACAAACCTGTTATAAACATATCTGAAATATACATCATAAACATATCAGAAATAGAGAAAGTAAAGGAAAATGAAGATTTACGAAAACTCAGTGCTAAATACAATTAATCATACTAGCATAACTCTTATATAATTTGTCTAAATCAGTTTTTAAATTAATAGATAACTCCATTTGTTTTTTAATACATATATCGGTCCACTTTCACAAAATATATGTTATAGCAAGAGAAAAAAAAATGATAAAGCATATCCATAAATTCTCTCTTTCTCTCATTACTTTCACTCTGAAAAAGTTTCAACATTATCCCAATCAAAATCATTGTCAACATCAATAAATTCCTTTGTATGTCTGGTAAGAGCACTCTTATAACAGCGACCCAAACGAACATCATTCTTGTGTTCCTCTATCCTAGTATTAAGACGTCTGCCAGTCTGTCCCACGTAAGTCATCTTACAAAACTTGCAAATGATTTTCGTAGGCAACACCACCATTCACAAACTCATCTAAAGGGTCCTTGCAAAAAATTATTAATGAATCAATTTAAAATGGTATACGGAAAATAGTATAAATCATTGGTAATGATTTAGAAAGAAGATATTCCTAACAATATTCCATTTTTCTTTGTGAAATGAAACATGGGAAAAACCTAGAGCTCTTCCAACTGAGTTTTTGAATAGTGCAACTTCGTTTTGGAAAAGGATGAGCACAAAAGAAATTTTAAATTCTACCTTAATATGTACTTTTCCTATATTAATTGGTAATGATATTACCATTCTGACCTTTAATTACTTCTACGGCGAAAAAGCTAAATTTTTTATTTTTTTCCATGTCATGGGTAAATTGAACTTTTGATGAAAATTGTTAAAGAAGTCGATAAGCGTCTGAAACTTTGCTAAAGAAAAACAGAATAAGGTCTCATCAACATACTAAAAGTAAGCGGCAAAGCATAATCTAATTTCTTGAAAGAAAAGATCTCCATATCTTCCATAACTGTTTCCGCTAAAATCGGAGAAATGGCTGATCCAATGGCAGTACCAAACTTTTGCCTATAAACAGATCCATTTAATTTAAAATAAGTTCAGTTCATAATAAAAACTATTCCTTCGATAAATTCTTCTTGAGATAATCATTACATAGTCATTCAGAACCGTTTTTTAAATAATAATTTTTTTTCCGGCTATTTTTAATATTGTATTTGGAAGTTGTGATAGATTGTTTGAGAATCACATTAAAGTTGTGTTAGAAAATTTAGTGGGCGTATTAATAGTTGCAATAAATATTCTCAAACGATAGTCATCGTGCAAAAAATTTCTTTATTTTCTTTTTTAGGAAAATTTCAATATTTTCTCAAATGGTGATAGGAACATTTTATGGTGGTTTTCCAAATTTGTTCGTTTGGATTATTGGCTTTATTTTCAGAAATTCTGCATACTAACTATTCAAATTTCTATAAAATTGAGAAATTATGAATGAAACCGTTAACTTGCCTTCATTCATATAACCTCTCAAGATTCTCAGGTACAGATAATGATGACGATGAGTGTTATAATCCCAACGTGCGTTAGTCATCGTTGACGGTTGGCCGAGGAATACTGGCATACGTTGCAAAGCTATACATTTGAGAATGGTGACTAATGGTGGAAGAATTTTACTTCAACGGTCGGTTGCACGATCTCGCGGTCTATCTTTTCAATGTGGTTAGGTGCTTATCTATACGCAAGGTATACACCTCGAAATACCCCGGTCGCCAACCATCTGTAAAAGTGTACGTGATGGGATTCAAACTTAAAATGAGAAACAAAAGGTAAAGGCTGCTAAATTGTTAGTCCACAACTGGTAGCGTTGCAAAGATTGCCCACTCCTCCCATTTTTGACACGGCGCGGCGTGCGAGAATATCACACATATAAAGGCTGTTGCCAATATTAATGTCCAATGGCTAACAGGCATTATTATTACATTCTCATCAGAGAAGGCATTAGATTTGTGTGAATTCCCCCCCCCCCATAAGTCAAACGTCCACGTTTTAATAACCTCTGAATCCGTAAAACAGGTTTTTATGAATGAGTTTGCCTGCTTGTTCATGTCTGAATTTATTTCTGTATGTCTGTATGTCTGTCTGTGAGCACGATAGTTTTTGAAAAAAATAGTATGTTATATTGGCCTTTGATACACTCTTTTATCGTTGAAAACTGAAAGTCAAGTTCATTAGCGAGCCATTTTGTATCAAATTAAAAAATGATCGCATTTTGAAAATGTTTGAGACCACTTTCTTTCAAGATTCAAAAATTCTCTCTACGGTTATTCTTGGTACTTGAAAAGACGAAAATTTTCTCCTTTTGACTTGTTTTGATACAAAAAAAAATCCGCCAGCTACACGGGTATATTCAAAAAGCTTTCAAAAGCACAGTTTTTCTTCTCCTGACTTTTTTTCATATCATGCGTTGGTTGTCTTAAACTGTTCATTAGAGTTTGTCTTTTTGGATTTTGAAGACGCTTTAACTCTGATAATTTTCTTTTTAAAGAAAAAAGTCATGGGGATAAATTGTTTGAGTTTCTGAGTACTGTGAACAATTCTAAATAGAATTTATAAATCTTAAAAAAATGTTTCAAAAATTTTCGTTACGTTCAAATTCGGAATTTTCAACTTTTCGACCAAATTAAAAAAGTTGTTATCAAAATCTTGTACGGCTTTCTAAAAGCAAAGTTTTTCTTCACCTGACTTTTTTTCATATCATGCGTTGTTTGGCTTAAAATGTTCATTTTAGTTTGTTTTTTTGGATTTTGAAAATGTTCTAACTCTGATAATTTTCTTTTTATAGAAAAAAGTGGGAAGGATACATTGTTTAAGTTTTAAAGTACTATGAACAACCGTAAATAGAACTTTCACATTTTGAAAAAAACGTGGTTTCAAAAATTTCGCGTAGGTTCAAGTTTTCAATTTTCAACTTTTTGACCAAATTGAAACGCTTTTCTTCTCCTGACTTTTTTTTCGTATCATGCGTTGCTTGACTTAAAATGTCCATTTTAGTTTGTTTTTTTGAATTTTGCAAAAGCTATAACTCCAGTCATTTTCTATTTTTCGAAAAAAAGTAATTGGGATAAATTGTTAATTTTTTTTAATACTATGAATAACCGTACAGAGGCAGACAGACATACACATACAGACAGACAGACAGATTCGTAAAAACCTCTTTTTCGGATTCAGGGGGTCTCAAAACGTTGACATTTGACAAAAACTGGGAGGGGGGGGGGGTCAAATTTTACATAAATCTAATACCTTCTCTAATGAGAATGTAAAGATATACGTTGTGATGAAAATGCGTCCACGCAGCGGGCTGATTTTTTATTGTTAATATCGTGTTTCACGATTAAAACACAAAATACAGATGCTATCAAAAAGTTATGTATAACAAATTTGTAAATCTTTTTGAAATGCACAATTTTGTTCAGTCACCTTTTTACCCATTTTGCACATTTTAACCGCAAAATTTAATTTTTTATTTTCATTATTTATTCTGTCAAAATTTCAATTTTCAAATTTTTAAGAAAAATCAATAAGGTGTTTTAACAATCTTGTAGAGCATTGGAAAAGAAACATTTTTCTTCTCCTGCATTTTTTCGTTTCATGCGTTATTTGGCTTAAAATGTTGATTTTCGTGTGTTTTTTGAAATTTTGTAAATGCTATAAGGGATCGTCCATATATTACGTAAGACATTTTTCTTTTGTTTATATCGCTGTGTCCTTTTCAACTTGATAAAAATATTATTTTCGTCTTTATTCAAACAACAGAAAAACGTCTTACGTAATATATGGACAATCCCTAACTGTGGTAAATTTTGGTTTTATAAAAAAAGTCATTAAGATAAATTGTTAGTCTGATTGAATGCTATGAATATCCGCACGGACAATTTTTGAATTTTAAAAAAAGTGATGCCAAAAATTTTCAAAATACGCTCACTTTTTGAATTTTCACCCAAAATGACTGGCAAACGACATTAACCTTTATTTTATGACACTCAAAGAGAATACCAAAGGAAAATCCACTCTGAAAATTCTTTCGAAAGTTATCGTGCTGACAATCTAAAAATCTACACACACACACAAGGAGAGAGAGATAAATTCGTAAAAACCTGTTTTTCGGATTCTGAGGATCTCAAAACGTGGACATTTGACAAAAACGGGG
>NC_046662.1:101734179-101741098 GCF_010883055.1 Belonocnema kinseyi
TCGTATTATACATACGTATTATAGATGACCTATTTGGACTTGGACACTTTTTTATTTTGATCTGACGCCAAATTCACTCTACTTTCATTTATTCTCTAGGAACTTTGCGGTGGGATTCGCAGGAAATGAAGTATTTTGCAAAAACACAACTCCTTCAATTTTAGTCAAAAATGCAAAAAAATGACATTTTTGAAACCTTACAATAATAATATATGTATGTATGTATGTATGTATGTATGTATGTATGCAAGAATGTATGTATGTCTGTCTGGCTGTGAATACGATACTTTTGAAAAAGTTAAATCTATTAGATTGGCCTTTGGTACACTTGTTTAGTGTCCTAAGCTAAAGGACAAGTTCGTTAGCCAGCCATTTTGGATGAAAATTCAAAAAGTGGGCACATTTTGAATATTTTTGAGATCACTTTTTTTAAAATTCAAAAATTCTCTGTGTGGTTATTCATAGTATTCAAAAAATGTAACAATTTATCCCAATGACTTTTTTTGAAAAATGAAAAATTACTGGAGTTATAGCATTTTCAAAATCCAAAAAAACAAACTAAAATGAACATTTTAAGACAAACAACGCATGATATGAAAAAAAGTCAGGAGAAGAAAAACTTTGCGTTTCAAAAGCCCTAGAGGACTATGCTAACAACTTTTTTAATTTGGTTGAAAAGTTGAACATTCCAAATTTGATCTTACCAAAAATAATGAAAAATCCCAAAATGCCATGTTTTGTTCGAACTATGCAAGAAACGAAAAAAACGAAAAATCTCAAATTGCGCGCCCTGGAAAGAACTACAAATTTATAATAATTCACTTTTCAATATAAGCTACGAAAAAATATGAGACAAAACTTGTTCATCCAAAAAAGAGCTATACTTTTTGATAGGACACGTAGTTTTTGCTTTAGGCGTAAAAAATTACATTCTGAATAAAAAATATTAAATTTGTTTGAAAAAACGACACAAGGTATGAACTTAAATTACTTTTTGGAAAAAGCACAGAAAAGGCGAAAGAGGACATAGGCTCCTATATAAGACCCTATATAGGTTCCTGTATTAGACCCTATGCAGATGCGCAGTAGTTTTTATTTAATCGTAAAAAACAATATTAAAAATTTTTAAAAATTATAAAAACAAGGAAAGAAGGATTAGTATGATTAAATTTTTATGCATATTATGAATTGTAATGATATACATTTATTGAAATGATACATGTTTCAGAGCAGCTTAGAATACAATTTAAAAACAAAATAAGAAACAAATACAAAAATAATCATGATAAATACAATTTGCTTTTTATTTTGCAATTTTTTAATAAGTAATCCCTGGCAGAGTTACATAAAAAATGTATTGTAATTGATATAAAAGTGTTGTGTATAATGTAGAAAAGTTTACATGTTGGACAAAATCGAGTGCAAAGCACGAGATACGTGATGACAATGTGTTCGTTAAAGCCAAAAGAGCTTTAACAAAAGAGAGTCAAAATCACAAAATTACAGTTGTCGGTCCGTTCACCTTTGATTTTAAAAGGTCTGTGCCCGAATGCGGAAGAAATGCAAAGACTAAGCGCGGAGTGCGATTGCCATCAATCGCGTGCCGCAGGTACGCTCAAACCCTCGAGCTAAGCTTTTTTAACGAAAGAGAATTCACTTGGCAGGATTTATTTGGAAAAAACTGCAGGGGATATAATATCTTTAGCTTGAAAGTGGAAAGGCCCCTAGTCACTTGGGTTTGACTTAACCTTCAGCGCCTCTGGGTGCCATATGGCATCGCTGCGAACGCAAACGCATAATTATTTGTATCGCTCGAGTTTTGCTTAGTGATGACATATGGCATCATAGCGTAGTTATGAAACGGCTGGACGCGTCTTGACAAAACCTGGCACCTACTGTATTGATACCCGAGTCATCATTATGCTTGATTTTTACGGATATTTTGAGATAAAAAAAAACCTTGGGCGCTGATGGGTTAAGCGACGCGACACGTTGACACAATGACGGGCCGTCCCACAGTTATTAGGCACAACATATTGCAGCCCGGCCTTCTTTTATAGTTGTGGGAGTAAAGTGCGGTTTTTAAAAGATAATTATTTTGCAACAATTTCGACAATAGTGATGAAGAATAAGTGTCACACCTAACTAGCTGACAGGAGACAAGGTGTCCGGCCAACTGACTACTGGTACTGAGAAACCAGTGAACCTTATTGATTAAACCAGTGCAGGAATTCCACTGAGTAAACCAGTGAAGCATCACTGATTGTCAGTGACACACTTTTAGCTATTTCAACCAGTGATATTTCACTGGAAAGCAGTGAGATTTCACTGATTCATTTTAAGAGGGTAAAATCAGACCAATGAGAAGCCTATAGCGGCCGTCGTTTTTCTTTATTCTTTCTGAATTTTAATTAAAAACTCTCCAAATTTTTCCACCTTTTTAGAGCTTTAATTTGAGGTTTCATTTGCAGAAAAATCGCTCGATTCCTGCAAAGCGAAGAAAAAAATGACAGAAAAACTTGGTGGCAGTCATACACTTGTCGTGGCAGTCAGCACCGGCTTGAAGTGGCGAGCCCTGCTCTACTCTATCAAAAATGCATGGAAACACTTTCAAACAAACAAAATACTTATATATACGTCAGATAGTATTTATAAATATAAAGACATTATATTCTTCAATTTTTGTACACATCACTATTTGCAGTAAACGATTATATTTTACATTTAAGATAATAAATATATTTTTTAATTACAATATAACTATATGATAATATTTACAATATTAAAGTCCAAAAAGTAGCAAGTGTCTTCAAAACAGTCGGTAAATATACTGGGACACCGATTTACCGGAACCCGATATACCACTGCAATAGGTGATGAGGATGGCAAGAAGAAGAAGAAGAAGACGAAGAACGGTTCGGAAAACCCCGATTAAACCTAAAGACCATCTACGGGAAGCCTGAAACCCTTGGTAAATCGGTTTCCCAGTGTATACAATTGAATGGTTTTAAAAGATGCAAAGGGATTAAAATATAAAAATAGGGATATAAATTGCAGTATAATTTTGAAATATACATGTTGAATAAATGTTTTAATTACATATTTACTACTTTTAGAACTGCAATATTAAAAATAATATCATATATTAATATTAATATTGGAAAATATATTTGTTTTAAATCTGTAATATACTGTTAAACAAAAAAAGTACTTAAATATAATATTATAGATGGCAAAACTGTTTCACATGCGAATGATTTGAAATCAATAGACATCAAGAAACAGTATCCATTAAAATACTATTTAAAATTCTTCAATATTGTTTTATACCAAATTTAAATTATTTTATTTGCGAGAAGATGTTTAAAATCCTTTGAAATTTATTTTTTCTCAACAATACGAATTTATAGTGTCAAAAAACAAACAAACAACGAAGAGCCTAATTTAACACTGAAAAGCTTTTACATCAAACTTTTTCCTTTGAAGTTGCCATTTTTGAAATATACAATACTCTCCATTTTTTTAAACTCAGTTAATTATTTTTTCACCAACACTTTGTTTAAACTGTTAAATGAAGATAGAACTATATATAAGAAAACTGCCAAGAGGAAATTTTATAGAACTTTTCGGAAGAAACAATTTTGTTTGTTTGAGTTTTTTCGTATCTTATTTTGTTTGACAAAAAATGTGAATTTTCGGTTTTCCGACAAAAAATGTTACTAATCTTATGCATAAATATGTTATGAATAAATTTCAAACTGACCAGGAAATGTATAAAGTTAGAGTTTGAAAAAATGACATTAAATGTCACGGAAAGTACATAATATAATAACAGGAGGCGTCTTAAAACTTCAGCAAGTGTCGCCTGGGGGATTGGCACTTAGTGCAAAACTCATATCGGGTTACAATATTAACTCTCGCTTGAAACGCAATGGAAGAGCATTATAAGTTAGTTTAATGTTTAATATTATACCTAGTATATGTTACATATAAAGCCAATATATGTAGATTTACTATGTTTATGCATAGAATATACGCACTTAAACGCCTTTGCGTCCTACGCTACGAAGAAAACGAACCATCGTTCCAGTTTAGACTCTGCGAAAGGAAAGAGACGTGATTTACTCAATTCACGCTGCGAAAAATGCAATTTGAAAAAGGCCAAGTTTATTATTATTCAATCGCCAGACCGATAGCATGGGTAAAATACACTGCCAGGCTTGTGACGATTATTAATAACAAACACATCGAATTTCGAGTGATAGTATAAGGTCTGGCGTTTTTTATGCAACGAAGATTAATGCTCACAGGTAGCGTTCGTAAAACGACCGACCGAAATTCTCGGAATAACATCTTTAAAAAATATTTGAAAATGCATAATTTTAATCGAAAGTGTGGGCCCGAGCGCGTCGCCGAGGAGCGAGGGACCGGCCCCGTCAAAACTATCAATGTACAGCAGCGTTTCCTGAACTTTTTTCACATATTCTACAAGGAGACAAAATGTACGTAATATAGCAATAACACTTCTCATGCGTTTACAACAGGGTTTTTTTCTTGTTATCCTAGCAGAATTCATGCAATTTAAGCACGAGTATATCTTATACTAGAAAACCTGCAAGAAACCCTTGCGATTTCAACATATGGTTTCTCACAACGAAGGTCAAAGACCAAGTGAAAACTTTTTTTGCAACACGATACTGCTTTCAAAGCATACAGTTGAGCTGTATTACCACGCGCTTTATGCTTTGGTAGTATAAAGGCCTGTCATGCTAAAATTGTAAGAGTTAGAGCAAGTATAGAAGGAATTTCGAGCTAATTTTGCACGTCAAAGTTTTGTGCTTTGATAGGAATAGCTCCACTTGCTATTATATTTAGGATTTTTCTCCATAAGAGAAGCAGCAGGGTCGCCACCCTAAAATTTTTTCACAATACTGGAACCGAAGAGAGACACTGGACGCTGGTCGTACGGACGCGGTTGCTTGTTTCGTGCGACCTTTCCGTTGTTTGAGAATTCAAGCTGCTAGAGGAAAATCTCATTTTTATTGTTTTTATTCACAACAATTTGACCTAAAATAAAATAAATAAAGTTACTACAAATAAATTGAAATTTTTTTCTGAAGTCAAAATAAAAAACGTTTTTTGTAATAAAATCACCATGTTTTTTCATCTGTCACTAAAAAATTCTATTTTAGGATTAATAAATCACTTTTGAAGCATTTCCCAATTATTATTTATTATAAATATAACATTTGAATATTTATATAATTTAAAATGGGCGCGCCTAAAGTAACAAATCGTGTTGCTGGTGCGAAGCAAGTGCAGTTGAAAAAGTTCCAAAAGTGAGGAGCGCTGATTCATATGCAAGAAAATTTTCGTCGTAAGTCATTGGTCGATAAACGAATTCTTTATGCTCATATTTATAAATAAGTCATTATCAATAATATTCAATGATTAAAAAGGGAATCTTGTATTAATCCTTTTGAATTTCTTTCTTTATTTCAAGACAATACCCTAAGTATATTTTCAACTTTATAAAGTAAGGGTACCTTTTTACGCAGGTCGAATTTAAATAAACTCATGAATTAATTTAAAACATCGAGTTCGTTTCTAGGTTCAAAACCAATCAAATTTGCCATAAACCAACAAAACAGCTAGAAATGAGTCCTATGAAAAATATTAATTCCACAATTAATTCAAAACAGGCCTTCGTGAAAAGGTACCCTAAGTATAACGAACAGTATGCGCAATGAAATCCTGAGTAATATGTTTGCTGTTATGGGGAGATGTGCAATTACATATGTTACTTTTTAAAAGTACAATATATTGTTAGGAGTGATGCAGGGTTGTTGCAAAAACTAATGTTTCTGAAGCTCCTCTACTTTTATTTAATTTAAAACAACTTAAGGTCAATGTAATATTTGAAAATATTAATAACGGCTAATTGGCTGACCTGATCTTAATAGTGCTTGGTGAAGACCATGCTTCTAAAAGATTCACTTAATAATAATTAATTGCAAAAATTTATTAATTGTACATCAAAGATTTTCTCAATAAAATGATCTGAATAATTTTAAAGATTTTTCATAACTCTTAAGAGTAGGTTAAAATGGGTTTGTGTTTGCTTTATCGACATATTCTGTAAATCGCTAACTTACCAACCCGACTTTGCAACCGGTTGGCTTGTGAATGGGGCTTGATGCTGTTCTTTTTACGTGCGCTCTAAACGAACCCATTTGGGCCTCTACAGGTATCTATTGGAGCTCAAGTTCCAAATGACACCAACTTTCATTTGAGCCGCAACATGAGAGAACCCCTAGTTTTTTTCTGGGTCAAATCATTAATAAATGAAATGCTAAGTTTAATTCAGAAAGGGTTTTTTCTTCAAGATTTCAAAATGATAAAAATCATATTCGAGTTCTACTAATCTTTTCATGACCACAATGAATAGGTTGAAGTAGAACGTTTCCCATACAATACGAAGTTATTCATTTCAAGACAAAAATCCCGTAATGCTTTAGGCTTACCGGATATGTAAAGCACGTAAGAGTAAAACTGTTGCGTAGGTGTCAATTTAGGGCTAACATAGTCCTTCTTCAGAATGATTTGTCCTTCTTTTTAAGTCTGTCCTTCGAAGTAGTTATCACAATTCAAATGTTCTTCACCTTAGTAAAAATAGGAATTTTCCTTTTATTTGATTTATTTTCAACGCTTTTGTGCGTATAAATATATATACATATATATAAGTATTAAGAGGGATGAAGAACTATTCCGCACCGGGACCAGATTGTATCAAAACCTTCTGGTTGAAGAAATTTTTTTCAACCCATCAGCATTTGGCCCGTATTTTCACCTTATATTTGAAGTCGGAAGAGCCGATTCCAGAGTGGTTGGTGGAAGGGCGCACAATACTCCTGCCGAA
>NC_046662.1:101741198-101757459 GCF_010883055.1 Belonocnema kinseyi
ATATATATATATATATCTCACGGTCGTTTGGATATTTCCTAAGGTAAAATATTTTTCAAAAAAGTGAAGGTAATTCCTTAAGTAAATTTCAACTGGGAATTCAATGGTGACCTTCATTTAGACCTTGAAGTTGACCTTAATGACTTTTTGAAGGTCAACTTCGTTTTTTAAAATGGAAACCGCCTTTTTTCCATCGGCAATCGATAGAGCGGAAAATTCTGCGTACAGGTACGTACGCAAGTCATAGGTCAATTGTAACGTTCAAGGTCAGTTAGAGGTTATTTGAAATTAACAAAGTTTTCCAAGAGGTCAGTGCAATTCCTGAAGTAAATTTCAACGAGAAATTCATTGCTGAGCTCTGTATTAATCTTGGTGATGATCTTCAAGGTTTTTTCAAAGTTTTTTCCAAGCAGTTTACGTTTACATTTAGGATTACCCAGGAAAAACGGCGTGGACGTAGTAAATTCTGTTCCCTTTGGGGTGCTTGATTAGCGTGAGTCCCCTTGCCTCTCACGCTTCAGTGAAGATGTTCGAACTGAAAACCTTGAGCTTCTTGACAAAAAGCTATGCGATTGTAAAAATGAGTTACAACATTACGAATCATCTACCTGTCAATCAAAGTAGCCTGTTGCAGAATCCGATTATGCAATTCGTCTAAGCTTAGCGGTTGCGTTGAGTATACTTTGCTCCTTAAATAACCCCAAAGAAAATAGTCGAGAGGCGTCAGATCAGGAGATCTAGCAGGCCACTCGATTTTACCCCTTCTTCCAATCCACCTTTGAGGGGACTGAGTATCCAAATATGCTCGAACCTCCCTACCGTAATGAGCCGCTGCTCCGTCCTGCTGGAACCAAATATTTTGAAAATTATCGCATGTAATCTCCCTTATTCTTGGTACAATTTGGTTTCTAAGAAACTCTTCATATGCACGGGCATTGAGATTACCATCGAGGAAGAAAGGGCCTATCAATGTATCATTCAAGATACCGGCCCAAACATTAATCTTTTGTGGATATTGTGTGTGACTCTCCAACATCCAATCAGGATTTGTGTCGGACCAATATCTACAATTTTGCCTGTTAACTTCACCTTTTAAAGTGATAGTAGATTCATCTTAAAATACTTTATTGTACAAGAAAAGAGGATCTCTATCAATTCTGTCCATCATAATTTCACAAAATTCAACCCGACGATCAGGATCGTCTTCATTGAGCTCTTTTACCAGATGAACTTTGTAAGGATGGAAATTAATGCTTTTTAAAATATTTCGCACTGTCTCAGGAGCAACATCATGCTCATCACTAGCTCGACGTAAACGAAGGGGTGGGTTTTTAATAAACGCTTGGGCTATGTCCATCTGCATCTCTTCAGATCCTTCAGAGTTTGGCCGACCAGTTCTCTGAAGGTCCTTGATAGATCCATGATTCATGAATCGCCTTACACTTCTTTCAATTGTTGATTTTGAGACAGGATTTAACATTTCTCCATTACGAAAAGTGCGATTAAAAAGAAAACGAAATTGATCATAAGATCGAACTCGATCTCCCCAACCACGCATCATTAATACAGATACCCCCTCTCGTTCCGAAAGTTTAGCTTGCGCCATAATATTCTTTTAGTGAAAAATAATAAGTATGTACTCGTAATACGTAAATTTAGTTTTAATTCGTAACATTCGTATGGAAAAACGGTATAGGACTGTATAACTCTTCGGGGAGGAACAGAACTCTCACCAGAACACCTGGAACTTTTAATGAAAAATTTCCTTATGATTTTACAATATTCAAAACGCTGTAACCAAGATCAATACAGAGCTCACCAATGAATTTCTCGTTGAAATTTACTTCAGGAATTATACTGACCTCTTGGAAAACTTTGTTAATTTCAAATAACCTCTAACTGACCTTGAAAGTTACACTTAACCTATGCCTTAGGTATGTACCTGAACGTAGAATTCAAGGTGAAAATGAAGGTCACCATTGAATTCCTCGTTGAAATTTACTTCAGGAATGACCTTCACTTTTTTGAAAAATATTTTACCTGAGGAAATATCCAATTATGAAAGCTCCCTTCTTGTCCATGAAAGTATTTACAAAAAGGTATTGTCGCATCAGATATTACAATCTCATCACAGACCTTTTAGATGTGTGTAAAATTTGACACCCCACCCCCTTCCTGTTTTTTTTTAAATGTACACGTTTTAAGTCCTTCCGAATATGAAAAACAGGCTCTCGGGAATTTGTGTGTTGTGTGTCTATTTTGTGTCTGAATGTGTCCGCCTGTGTATGTATATTTTTATAGTCTGTTAGCACGATACTTTTTGAAAGAATTGATAGATTGCATTTGCCTGTGGCATACACTTTTAGTGTCTTAAACTGATAAAGTTAAGTTCATTAGCCAGCCATGATGTGTAAAAATTTTAGACGTAAGAGCATTTTCAAAAATTTTGAAGACAACTTTTTTTAAAGATTTAAAAGTTTTATTTTATCAAGATAATAAAAACGCTGCTTTTTGGACACCCTATAAGAATAGCATACCAAATTTTTGATAATCACCGAGACACTCGGTCCTTACATTTTTACAAATATCTCGACGCGATGATTGGACTGGCGATGGTGAAATCTCGTGCTACCCCTTGCGCAGCTGAACGATCCGTAGTGAAATCTCTCGCGTTTGATTCAGGGGTTGGTGTACCTTAATCCTTCACGAGTGTCCCCATGAAAGATATGATTTTCCTTTAGGACCGCAGCAACTCCAAGCACGAATTAACTGACACCATGCGATTTTTATCGGGAAGACGTAGCGACCCCTTTTGATTAGGCCGTTTCCTTTGCGGGTCGTGATACGCACAGACCTTTCTCCCGTGACAGTCGTTTAGATTCTAATTCCTCGCGACATCTCGGGAAACTTCGTTCATCATTCGTGAACTGCTAACTATATTCATGAATGATAAAAATTTTGAGTAGTGGGGCGATCCACGTAACAAGCTTATTACAAACTTTTGTTATAAAAATATATTAGAAATAAAAAATTAACTTTTTGGAATTACGACACAAACTGTAATAACATTTTACTTAACAACATTAGGCGCGCTCAAACTAGATATAGCTCAAACTGGATAGCTATACGCTGTAAGATGACTATACTTTAACGATTTCAATTTCAAGTCTATTTGAAATCTATTTATAATTTTATATTTATTTCTATAAAAAGTCCCATCACTCAGTTTAGCATATTCGCCCTTTTATATTCTTATAAGTCTCGTTGCATATACAACAGTTCCAGAAACCTAGATTCCAGTGGTTTGCGGCAATATTATAGAAAATAGACTGGATTAAAAAGTAAAGCTAAACCAGTCACCTGGTTAAATGAATATATCAATACAAAATTCAGCAATGCTGAGTAGTTATTCTAGATATAGTGCGAGACAAGAAAAATCCTATACCTTATTTCACAATATCAGCCCAATATCCGACTTCTATTATATATAAATTAGTGTAAATAATTTAATACTGATAATTATTGTATAATGTTTATTCAAACTAGTGGTACAAAACTGTAGTATGTGAGTATTGTTATTATAAGAAATGTGTAATCAAATTAAACATTTGTCTAAGCGAGCTATCTCTAGAATGTTGTCGTTTAGCAATATACTCTGTATGAGATTTACCCGACTGACTTTGTTTTGTTTACCACAAGTGTATCTCGCTCGCGCATGCACGTCTGTCTTTATAAGCACCAAGAATCGGATAGTAAAAATAAGCATCATGTATGGCTGTATCTATATCAGTAATACAATATAATAAATCTAGTCATTAATATAATTGTACCGCCAATTTATTTCTATCAGTGTAGGCGGTTAATTTGTAAAAGTGCGATAAGAGTCAATTTCATGTTTCACGATTCGCTAAATTTTAAAAATGGTTATAGAATGTTTCCCCTGAAATGAACGGAGAAAACTTGTCGATCAACTTTGACCTTATTATATGGGATTGGCGGTAAAAGTAATTATTGAGAAAATTCTTGCGCAAATTGTATGGTAGATTTACATATAAATATAGCATAATAGTTACCAATTAGTAGGCTATAACCTAATCTTACGTCCGGGAAAAATAGGCTTACGATTATTATAATGTATCTGTATATTATTGATGAGAACGGTGGTTCGATTCGGTCGAATTTAGAGCCAAGAGGTAAAAATTTTCCAATGAAATTATTTCAAGTTTGAAATTATACCGCTGCAAATATTGGAAATTCAGAATTTACAGGTTTCAACGTTTTGAGAACGATTTACTAAGAATTAGTACAGATTTATTGAAAAAGTTCTCATCAAAAGAAAAGTAGACGATTTTAAGGCATCTACGAAAAAAATGTTCGACATTGCTGCATGCAAGTCACGGTGTGCCTGAACGAACTTTAAATGAGGCTGACAAGAGAAGTGTTATATTATTTTTGGAGTTCGTTCTAGAATGCTTCAAAAACAGTTTCCAAGAAAAATTAAAATCATTATTAGAACCATTTTTTATTTTTGCATTTTTTAGTGCCAATTTTTTATGTAATTTAAAAAAGGGTGTATTTTCGAAATAAGTAATATTTAAAATACAAAAATGATATTAATTATTCTTTTTAATATAAATCTTGTATGATAAGTGTATTTTTACGTAATTTTTAATGTAACTAACTTTATACCAATGTTTTCACTATTATATTTTTGTACGGCCTTTAATAAATTATTAGAAAAATTATCATTACTGTTTTTTACCCTTGTATTTGTTCCAAGTTTCTTTAAAATCTGCACGTACCGATTCCATTGACAGTTCACTGTAGTATCCAAGACCTCGCGTGTTTCTCTTTGCAAAAATATACTACATGATTGATTACCACATGTGCTTTTCATGTAACACTGATTCTTAAATCTAGAAAACTTTTAGGATATTTTTAAACACTAATTAACAAAATCACGAAAGTTTTGAAAACACTAAACATGTTTTACACACCCTACATTACTGTTAGAGCGCAAGATATCAACTTTATTTAAGAAAGATTTACAAGCGTTTCCTTAAAAAGATGACTTACCATTGTAATTATCTTGAGAAACTTTACACTTTTTGGCCCGCTTTTCGCACTTTTTTAATTCAAAGTAAATGTTGATTGCAATTATTCTTTGAGTTCTAAAAATTTGAGCTATTTTTTGTTGTAAAGATGTAGTTTTTGACATTTTCTGCCCGTGGAACGGTAGTAAAATAGCATTTTATTGTACTGCTGTGATCGAAACGTAATAACACTAAGGAGGAAGAAGTGATTGAGAAGTGAAAAAAAAGTGAAAGAACAGAATGAGAAGAATTTATTTTAAAATTACGTTAAAGCATGAAGTGGATTTTGGACTTACAATGTCACCGTACGCGCGTACGTACGCGGTACAATCAAGCGCTACTTTACGGGAAAAGAGCACAGAAAAAACTAGGGGTTCACTAATGTTGCGGCTCAAATGAAAGTTGCTGTCATTTGGAACTTGAGCTCCAATAGATACCTGTAGAGACCCAAATAGGCTCCTTTAGAGCGCACTTGAAAAGAACAGAATCAAGGACCATTCAGAAGCCAACCGCTTGCAAAGTCGGGTTGGTAAGTTAGCGATTTACAAAATATGTCGTTAAAGCAAACACAAACGATATTAATATTTATTCATTTTTCTGCTTACTTGTTAAGGTTTACTTATTTTAGAATTTTTAATACAAAATAGATTTATGTCTACACCACCTTTAAATTACCATGACTGTGTAATTAATTATTATTAAGTAAATCTTTTAGAAGCATAGTATTCACCAAACACTATTAAGATCACCTCAGCCAATTAGCCGTTAATAATATTTTAAAATATTACAATGGCCTTTATTTGTTTTAAATTAAATAAAAGTAGAGAGGCTTCAGAAAGATTCATTCTTGCATTCGTTTTTGCAAAAACCCTACGTGACTCCTAAAAATATATTTGTACTTTTAAAAAGTAACATATGTAATTGCATATCTTCCCCTAACAGCAAATATATTACTCAGGATTTCATTGCGCATACTGTTCGTTATACTTACTTTATAAACTTGAAAATATACGTAGAGTATCTTCTTGAAATAAAGAAAGAAATTCAAAAGGGTTGATGCAATATTCCCTTTTTAATCATTGAATATTATTGATAATGACTTATTTATAAATATGAGCATAAAGAATTCGTTTATCGACCAATGACTTACGACGAAAATTTTCTTGCATATGAATCAGCGCTCCTCACTTTTGGAACTTTTTCAACTGCGCTTGCTTCGCACCAGCAACACGATTTGTTACTTTAGGCGCGCGCATTTTAAATTATATAAATATTCAAATGTTATATTTATAGTAAATAATAATTGGGAAATGCTTCAAAAGTGATTTATTAATCCTAAAATAGAATTTTTTAGTGACAGATGAAAAAATATGGTGATTTTATTACAAAAAACGTTTTTTATTTTGACTTTAAAAAAAAACAGAATTTTTAATTTATTTTTAGTTACTTTAATTATTTTATTTTAGGTCAAATTCTTGTGAATAAAAAAACAATAAAAATTAAAAACTCGACAGAGTCAAGAGTAATCATTGCACTAAAAAAATACTTTCTTTCTTTGAAGTAGGAATTCATAGTCTTTTCAATTAAAATCGAATTCAAGTTTCATCTGACACTTCAAAATCTTATTTTAGGATTAAGAAATTACTGTTCGTGCATTTCCTAAACATTATTTATTATAAATATCACATTTGAATATCGACAATATTCAAAATTGGGAGCACTGATATGAATAAGTCTTTGTATTTACAAATTTCCTACATAAACTACAAATTATATTTATTAATTCATTATATCTCGTTATTTGCGGTAACATATTTTTTGAATGTCATGATCTTCATTAATCTGTGTCCATCAGATTTCGATGACATGTGTGCTTCAAGGTAAATATTGTGCTATTAATTAAAAATAATGTCAGAGTGGGCAAAGAGAAAAAAACGTTCTTTAGGAATAGGCTCAGTTACATTTGAGATCCTTTCGAACCCCAAGTGTAGTAACATTTAGAGCTCATTTATCGTGATCCCGAAGGAATTAACCCCCAAGCAGAGGTGTGAAAACCGTACCGAAAGCTGAATGGCACCTGGGTGAGGTGTCTAGAACGGTGACTCTGGGATACCGGGCGACCTCTCAGAGTACGCAGCCTTATCCTTGCATGCGGGGCTCTACAAGGATGGACGAACCCCTTTCCCTAGCTTCTCGTGAGAACAACAATGACAACAGCAAACATAGTTGTAGTAAGTGCCGCTCAAAATAACAGAACGCGCAGGGCTCCCGAATATGGGTCGGCCAACAATGCCGACCACTCTAGAGCTGGGGAAGCCAATGAAGATGGATTCAATGCGATGGATCGGCGGAATCTCGGGACCTTTAGGTGGACGGAGCGACTGAATCACGACTGGCTAGAGTGCTACGATGCGAGGGTGGCTCCTGAACAGGGTTACATGGTACGGTAGCATGCTCTGTGGTGCGAGAAACACCCCGAGCTACCGCACTTTTCGCATCAACGTCTGCGAAACCATGCCGGACTACTGCAAAAAAGGGGCTATGTAAGCGGAACGCCTACTCTACCACAGCTAGAACAAGCCGGAAACAGAGAAAGAGAGGCGACACTAAGACCAACCGCGGGCAGGCATCCGATAGAGGAAAAACGATGCTTTATGACCCGGAGAAACATCAACACCAAGGTTTCTCTCAAGCCTAAAGATCTGGTTGAAATGGATGACGAGGTTCCTGGACATTTTTACGAAGAATCCGACCTCTGGGCTATAAATTATTGTGTGTATAATGCAGCGAGTGCTTTAGCCAATGCGAACCGCAAAATAAAACCAACGGTTGATCATAAGACCAAAAGACAACTGCATCAACTTGCCATAAAGATAGGCTGGGCAAGACAGTACACGTCCCGCATTCAGGCAGCATATTGTTGAGAGAATACGGATACTATCTGGCGCTAAGAGAAGTCTAGAGCGGAGGGAGAGGTGGGTCAGAGAAAATCAACAGTTACTCTCTGACCCATCTCGACTCTTCCAAGACCCTCCAGTTACTGTCGACCACCCGCCCAAACCAGAGGAGGTCGAAATACTTTGTAGAGAAGCCTACGAAGTGCAGCATAGAGTGGACGAAGAATCAGAAAATACAAATAGCTTCAAGGAGGTGAAAAAAGTATTAAGAGAGGTGAAGAACTATTCCGCTCCAGGACCAGATTGTATCAAAACCTTCTGGTGGAAGAAGTTTGCTTAAACCCATCAGCATATGGTCCGTTTTTTCACCTCATATTTAAAGTCGGAAGAGCCGATTCCGGAGTGGTTAGTGGAAGGGCGCACAATACTCCTGCCGAATATAGGCAACTTAGCTGACCCGAAGAATTACAGGCGAATCACTTGTCTGAACACACTGTATAAGATATTCACAGCTATCCTAAATGATAGGATTGTTCGGGCAATTGAACCTGTGTGCCATGATATGTATGAACAACGAGGCTCAAAGAAAGGCGTAGCGGGATGTCGGGAGAACCTGCTCATCGATAGATGTGTCTGCAAGGATGCAGCATTTTACCAGCGAGACCTATCGATGATCTGGATTAATTATCGGACAGCTTTCGATTCGACCTCCCATACACTTATCATCTGTCTTTTGGAAAACTTAAAGGTTCATCCGCAAATCGTTAGTTACATAGAGAGATTGATGCCGCTTTGGAAAACCAGATTTACTATCTCATCTGGAAAAAATCGTGTAACAACTAACAAGGTCACCTTTCAGAGAGGTGTCTTTCAAGGCGACACCATGAACCCACTCCTCTTTTGCCTTACATTATTGCCACTATCTCTAGCACTTCGCCATTCCGGCGGGTACTTTTGCGGCCAACCTGCAGATCGAAAATACAAGGTCACTCATGTATTTTACATGAACGATCTTAAGATCTATGCTAAAAACAAAGAGCAACTACATCTAGCTATAGGTATTGTCGAACGATATACTAAGGAAATTGAAATGGAATTTGGGTAAGACAAATGCGCCAAGGTTTATTTGAAACGAGGAAAACTTAATGGCATCCCTGAAGACTCTGAGCTCGACGATAGAAGTGCTATACGACACCTTTGCGCTGGAGAGACACTTTACCTGGGCGTGCCACAGAGCCGCAATCAGGATGTGATATCTATAAAGGATACTCTCCGAAGCAGATACAAACATCTCATACTGCAGATTTGGTCTTTTGAACTGTCGGCGAGGAACAAAGTATCTGCAACGAACATGCTTGCCGTCCTGGTAGTACTGTATTCATTTGGAGTAGTTCCATGGACGAAGAACGAGCTCAGATCCCTTGATATCGGGACAAGAAAGGTTATGCACATGTACAAAAGCAGGCATCTTAAGTTTTCTGTTCCGCGATAACAGGAAGCACGGTATCTTGCACAGAAATGTGGAGGATCAGTCAATATCGTGTGTGCTAACTTTTGCATCCCTTAAATCACCCGGATTGAAGTCTGGTACGGAGGGTTTCATTTTAGCATGCCAGTACGGTGTCATTTCCACCTTAATATACCGTCGCCACATTTTGAGACAAGATATTCCCGATGATAGTATATAGTATATAGATAGTATTTAGATCACATACTATCTAGTTGTACACCTCATGCGGGAACGACCTACATCCAAAGGCACAATGCGGCACTAAGAGTGCTTTATTACCGTCTCTGTCACTCTTACGGCATTAACCTTAATATCGCTCCTCTAAATGCTCCTAGGGAAATCGAGTCAATTGTCGAGAATGGGAAGTACCGCATATACTGTAACTTTATATTCTCGACAATTGTTTCTGTTGCACACTCGAGGCCTGACATGGTTCTTCTTGATTTCGAGAAGCGAACCATGTTCGTTATAGAATTTTCGGCACCAGCTGACAAAAACAACATAGCAACGATTGTACCCGGAATATTCGAAACTTTTGCTGGATCGTCGTATTGATTCCGATACAGACTGTAACCACCCATCTCACGGTCGTGAGACGTGGCTGTGGCTGAAATTTTACCGCGATTTCGCTGCGAGCGGGTGCAATTTTTCAGGTTAGCACCCGCTCCCGGCGAAATCCTGCGGTTGTTCTTATGACAAATTTTTAAAGATATATAGATATCTAGATGTGTATGTATGTATGTATATAATCGAACAATCACAATCTGATTAAGAAATTAGTGATGAAGAAGAAGCGTATGTTCCTTCGAAAAAATAAAAAATTAGCTCTTCTAATCAATCCCAGATTCTGCCTAAAGAAATTTCTCTCGTATCCCAAACATTTGTTGTCAGCTCTCGTGCTACGGCACTTATTATGTCATCTGCATTCAGAGATGCAAATGTTCTTGAACCTTCTCTAATAATAGAAAAAAAAAAAAACAAATCAGAAGAGAACGAAAAGAAGTCCAAAAATATCTGATAGGGGAAAACGAAACTAACGGAGGGTGGAGTAAACTTCTTGCTGTTGGATCAAACGGTAACATCTGGTCCCAAATCATTTTCAGGGTCTATTGGGTCTACGCTGTCTGGACGTGAGAAGCTTCCTGTAGTTTCATTCCAAGCAATAGATTCGAAATTACCAACCATTAATGATGAAACTTTAAAAACATTAAGTAACGATCAGAAATGTCTTTTGGAATTTTCACATCCTATAAAACTCTGGTTGATTTTCTCTGGTTAAAACTGCTCTGGTTCATATTGCTGATAACAGAAGTGTCGCCAGCTTTTGTTAATTTCCAGAAATCTATGTTTTGTCTCATGTCATTTTTCTGGATGCGTAAATGTCCATTTCTCGAACAATCGCGATTTGTTAATTGTATTTTCAGTTATTTAAGTGTGAATAATTATAGTGAACCATGAATTTAGTCGTATTATAAGAAGAAATTGCGCGTAAATTTCAAAACCAGGCACAAATTTTTTGGGTGTCTTTGAAAAATATTCTCTAAAATATTAACATTGTGAAAATAAATAAACAAAGTGAATGTTAGAGAATGTGGGTCTTGACCAAGTGATCTACACGTATATGATGTAAAATCACGAACCAAATAGTTTCAGAAACAGAACGCATCAACAATACGCTACTTCTGCTTAGAGTGTTGTATCTATTGTCATTTATTATTATAGGGAGGCGAAATTATAGCGGAGTGGAAAATAGTTGCTGGACTTTGTTTTCAAAAACTTTTGTTAAATTATTTTCTTTGCGAAAATGTACCATTTAGTACGTTTAAATTCAGAAGGGGTTAGGAAGACTCAATAAAGGTAGAAGAGTATCGAAATTCAAAAGTCGAAAATCGACATCTACCAGAATATCTGTTTAAGTTTACCAGAACATCTGGTTAAGTTTACCAGAACATCTAGTTATGTTTCTGATACTTTGAACCGGAATTTATAGTAAGGGCATATTTAACACTCTATTCTAGTTGAATTAACCTGAATTCTGGTTGATTCAACCAGAATTTTTTTTATTGTAGACGGTGCAAGACATATTCTTGAAACTATACAAAAATCCAGGTACTGCACTGTAAAAAAAATTATTTTTTGAAGGCTAGTTTTCGGTATTGAAACAGTCCTCCAAAAATATCTTCTCGGGTGGTTCTATTCTAATGCCACTTTATTCTGATGCCTCTAAACAAAGTTTTAGTACAACTTGTTTAGAACAAAAGAGGACCAAAGTCAGAATAAAATTTTATCTTTTTCAAATGTTTTATGTTTTTTTAGCATGAACTTGCAAGCAATAAAAACAATACTCCCTATGCATTATTTTAGTTCACTTATAAGTACAATTTTTTAATCTGCAGTTAGAAAAGTAAAATATTACGAACGATGGCTTCAAAACAAGACAATTTTATATTCTAACAGGACGAAAATAAAAAACGATGCTTAATTAAAATGGAACCATAGTTTTTACGGTGTTACTAAAGAAGTACTTGAAGGTTTTGTTTGCTTCCCCAGAGAACGTGCTCCTCCACATGGTAACGGATCATAGATTTCAGATAAGACAAGATGCACTCCAAAAAATTATTTTTGCCAGGCAGAATGACGCGAATGTATTGCACAACTTCAAGATACCTAATCTTAACTTCAAAGCTAAAGATTACGTCGATATGACTGACTGGTCAAACTATGAAATTACAGTGTTCGCTCAATCATTGGTGAATAAAACGGCAGATATAGCAAGTGCACATACGTTTGGACAGTGCGAAGACTATTGAGACAATGGAAACTATAATGAAATATATACTATTCTTACCTTCACAATCACATGAGCTCATTTACATTCGGTTTTTGTATAAGATGCCAATGAATCACATTCTTTAATGCTGAAATGTTTCTAATTTAATTTTTTTAAACTGTATACGACTTTGCTCCAGTATCTGTGGCCGCGTGGCCCGTATGCATCTTGTTAAATAGAATTAAATGGCTTTCCATTTTCAGCTTTTAAAAATAGTTTACAAATATTTAAAGTGCGTAGACAAATTGGTTAAACTGACGATAACTGGGGGATTTCTACATTGGAATTTTTAAATTTAGATTCAATAATCTATTATCAAAACCGAGGATGATATAATATTCACTTCTATCGAATAAAATTAAATAAATGTTCAAGTCTCAGCAGCGAAACCATGAAGAAGCGCCCACGTACCCGTTTCACTGAGTAAGGTCTGACAGAATAGCGACCTGGCCTCGTATGATAGCGTGGAGGAGATATACGACTATTCTCTATGCTTATTACACGGTGACACGATGACTACAACAGTAGAACCTCCTCTGTTTTAGATGCCAAGATTAAAATTACATATGGCCGTACGTATTTATTTTCTATAATCCAGTTAGTTGGTCTAGTTTGTAGTAGAAAGTCATATTGCGTCGGCGGGGAACTGGACAATCAGCATATTTCAATGAGGAGGATTATGATACGTCTACAAATTTTGAGAATGTGATACAATCCGTATCGGCTTATTCTTGATCGCTTGATCCTTCGAGATAACTTTGTAATTCATCAGTTCCTCTTGATCTTTGCCATTCTTAATTCGATATTTGACTTGTAATGGTTGATTCTTAGGATTAAGATATTCATATTTAATAGTAATTATTTCATTTGGAAATGTTGTCTATTTTATATTATATTTTACAAATCATATACCAGTGTGGACCAGCAATATATATTTCCAGAAAATATGTCTTATTTATTCTTAAGGGCATGCTCTTCGTGACCACGTGACCAAACTAGTCCCCGGTTATAAGCATTTTTTTGGTGTCACTGTGTCCACACGAATTGAGATATCGTGTTTAAAATTTAACGGATTAAATAAAAAGCACTAAAGAACGTTTGTATACATCAATATGTTTATAGTTTTAAAGAAAGTTTATCTATAAATCGATGAAATAGGATATTACCATTCGTGTTCTGGCACTTTGCAGATAATTTTTGGTTTGATGCTTTTCGGATTTTTTGATTCGCGTATATTTAGTACTGACAACAATTTTAGACTAAATCGTCTAAACCTTAAAAAAAAGAATGTAAGCAATAAAATTTGCACATTCGTTGCAAATCAATAAATAAGTATTTGCACACACGTAACCTATCATTATTTTTGGAGCATTTTTAGCGATTTCTAGCGGAGAGAAAAATAAACTTTGAACGTCGATAAAGTAGAGATCACATGACTAATTCATTTATAAAATTTTGGTGTGGAGAATGAAATATTTTCATTTTTTTCGGTCCTCACTACGTCCACACGAATTGAGATATCGTGTTCAGGATTTAAGAAGTTAGACCGAAAGGACTAAGGAACGTTTGTATATATCAAAATGTTTATAATTACGAAGAAAGTTTTCTAGTGAAATACTATAGGAATAGGAAAAAAAAACTTTTAACGTCGATAAAGTAGATGCCTCAATTTTAAAAAATCGAGGAACATCTTAACTTGAAAATCCGTCCAAGTCCCATCTTGAGAAATGTTCATCTTCAGAAAATAATTAAAATTTTTTAATGGTTATATATTCCTGTGAATTTTTTGTACTGATGTGAAACAATTCTAAGTTATACCAAACCAATAATAATACAATTTCGCCCGGGGGCGAAAGACAAGGCCAGTCCGACGCTGAGCCCCGCCGATTGGTTCACTTTCAGCAATAGTTATCAGCTGTTCGATTCAACATCAAATATAAGATGTCAAGAATTATGGAAGTTGGTTGGAAAACTTCAAAGAGTAAATTTGATTACATTTCTGGCGTTGCTATGTTTCCATGTTTCCAATTTGAAATTTATCTTTTATTTTTAGGACCAAAAAAATAAAAATCATTCTACACTTTATCGACTTTATCGACGTTCAATGTTTCTTTTTCTCTCCGCTAGAAATCGCTAAAAATGCTCCAAAAATAATGATAGGTTACGTGTGTGCATATACTCGATTTATAAATAATTTTTCTTCAAAACTATAAACATATTCATGTATAAAAACGTTATTTCGTGCTTTTTATTTAATCTGTCAAATTTTAAACACGATATCTCAATCCGCGTGGACACAGTGAACACCAAAAAAATGCTCATAACCGGGGACTGGTTTGGTCACGTAGTCACGAAGAGCATGCCCTTAATTTTGTTAGAAATTTAAAGTGTGCATTTGAACTTTTCGCGTTTCAAAAATAAAGTTTTTGGCCAAGTCTGAACAAAAGGACCTGGTAAGGGACACGGAATATGGGTTGTTTTTGGATGTATGAATACTTCCAAAGTTTTTATCATCTTCCTATTACAAGTTTTGCATTTCTATAGATTTAAAAAAAATGTTTGGTTCATATAACCACATATCAACCTAAGAAGGTTCCATCTTCGCACATGCATGCACTTATTTGGGTATATCCATGTTGGTCAGTTTTTCTAAAAACTATTATCGAACTTGAAACGTTTTTTTTTTTTGCATTCATGATACTTTAACCTTTTAGACCATGAAAATTCTAAAAATTCTAAAAGGGGCTTCGATGCGCTCAATTTATCGGCGATATAAAAGACGTGCTGTGTGAATTTTAAACTCTTTTAGGAATGTCAACGTTCTAAAATTTTACTGTTTTTACTCGAACGACTCCGTTAGCGAAATAGTGCATTAGGGAGAAAACAAAATGAAGCCGGCAACGGGAAACGTAAACGTTAGCGACAATTTGTTTTTTATCTAACTGCTGACATATAGCAATACATGCGTCAAGTAGAAAACTGTGCTAACGCAATTCACATGTAAAGCTCAAGTAAGTAGTGATTATTATCGATCAAGCGAACGAGTCATGTGTTGGGGCGTTAAATACGGCAGGCTATTTAATCCTCGCGCGATTAACCATCCACAATCGAAAAACTTGTAAATTATTATTACCGCAACACAAACTCTATTTAATATTAACATTCGCGCACATTTTAAGTGGTAAAAAGCGTTTAATTATTTAAACTAAATCTGAACTGCCACTGCACCCGATTAGAAAATCGCTAATTTATTTGGCTGCTCCCAAAATGCACCATTGCTCTTCCAACAATTCCTTCAGACACCTATTCTTAATCTCTTTTATAGCTATGCTTATTAGTGGCTGGCTATACGATATCCCTGATACATGGAAAATGGTTAAACATATTCAATTTCGCTAAGCCAGGGATCTTTTTAAATTCCTTCGTTTGTTTTCAGCTAAATGTTTAGCTATCATAAGGAATAATATCTCTGTTACAGCTCAATTTTTTTACCGTGTAGAAAAAAGAGTTTTCTGTTAATTTGTTGACCTAGAAAAAGCGTTTGGCCAGGTGGTTAGAAGAAAATTCCAGGAAGTCCTGAAAGAGTATAGAGTCAACGGATGACTCCTACAAGCAATAAAAACAATATAATTACGCATGTTACCGTTTATACCCGAAATCAGTCAAAACTAGTTTTAAACAGTTAAAACGATAAATTAGTACGATCTTTTGTCAAAATTAGTTTTAACTAGACAAGTTAGTATGTAAGTAACCAAGTCCTTTTCTGAAAAACCCCGAAGATTGACCAATCATTCATATGTCACCTGTGATCCCAGATTTGAAACGACGTTCACTCCCGACTAGATATATGGTGCAGTCACAGTCCACATCTTCTGAGTTTACGTGTTTTTATAACCAATTGAAAAAAAAAATTGTTCGTTAAGAAAAATGG
>NC_046662.1:101757559-101758750 GCF_010883055.1 Belonocnema kinseyi
CATTTTTGGTTAGAGTTGGATTTTTTTTTTATTTGATCATTTTTCACGGGGCTCTCCCGGTATATATCATCAGTCACGGACGCATTTTTATAATGCAATCAAGTGATCTGATGAGAGCTGTCTGCCCAGACGTATTGGACAAAGCCTGGTCTTTACTCCATCATTGACGGACTGGGTTGCAGTCAAGTACACGATGGGGGGACCTACAGCTTAAAGTGGGTCCCAAACCACCAGAACCTCAGTAAAGATACATTGAAAAATTTCTAGAGGTACCGGCTCAGGGATCAAACCCCGGACCTCTGAGGTGAAGTCCGAGTGTCTAACCAACTTAGCCACTGAGGCCCAGCATATATAATATTATTATTATTATTATTATTATTATTATTATTACACCATTAAGCCATTTCCCTTTCGGGGTAGGCGTGACTCACTCGGTAGGGGAAAGGAGTAGTGTGTGGAAGGGATAGCGATTTTTCAGATTGATCTAGAATTCTCGTGCTATTTAAGTAAATGACACGTTCGTTCCGCAACACTGCTCCGACCCAGGTTGCTGATCAATCTCTCTAGCAATCAGCCCAAGCGAAGAAACTCACGAAGTTTGTTATGTAAGGTTCCCCACTTGGGTCCTATTAGTAGCCAAGGTCTTTGTTTCAAGCGTCATTCACTCTACTGACACTCTTTTTATTAACTATTTGCTGCCAGACTTTCCAGTCCTGGCATATTTCTCTAGCTTCTTTTATGTCCATGCATTTTTTCATTCCCATTCTTTCCGCGGTCTACCTCTGGGCACAGTCGGTACAAATATAAAATTATGTATTGCCATTTTAGCTTTATTTGATATATTTTTACTTCTGATAAGGGGACCTGCTCTACCAATAACCTTCTTACCTTCATTTATTCGTCTATCTAATTCCTCATCTATCTTCCCGCCCCTAGTAAATAAGCTACCAAGGTATACGAACTTATCAACTTGTTCAATTATCTCATCATTTAATAAAATATTGCATAGTGTTTTCTCACTCCTTCGAACACCATAGTTTTGGTTTTATTTGCGATAATTTTGAGGCCCATGCTCTTCATGCTTGCATCTACAGTCTGTCAAGTTAAAGCGTGGGTAACTTTTTTGGTAAAATATTTTATTTAAACGCATGTTTCTACATGGAATTACATTTGTTAAGGTGTCGAGCAAAA
>NC_046662.1:101758850-101761209 GCF_010883055.1 Belonocnema kinseyi
TTTCTCTTGTATATTGGTACGATAATCGCTTCTTTCCAATCGTCTGGGACGTGTCCCATCTCGAAACATAAATTTATCAATTCGCAAACTCTATGTGGTATGCACGCGCCGCCGTGTTTAAGCATTTCAGCCTTAATACCGTCTACCCCGGCAGCCTTACCATTTTTCAAGTTCTTAATTATATCCCTAACTTCAGTGACACAGACTTTTTCAATTGAGTTTTCCATCGCCTCGTGTTCAACATCGCAGTTGTGGTGTCCTATAGCTTCATCTCCGAATTGTCTCCTAAAATAGTCTCTGAAAGCCTCTAGTATTCCGTCTGCATCATATACTATTTCCCCCCATACTATTTCTCATGTTGACAATTTTTGTACTTTTGTTTCCTTTCATTGTTTTATAAAGTAGTTTCCTGCTTCCTTCAAAGTCGTTTTGTATTTTTATCTCTTCTTCTGCTCTAATTGTATCTTTACTTTCTTAAACTAATCGCTTAAGTATCCTGTTTTCGCATCTATAATCATTTCTACGTCCACTTCTTTCCTCATTGCTAAGACCTGCGATGTGCAAAGTTCTCTTGTACGCTTCTCTTTTTGCTTTTTGGGCAGCCTGAATTTCATCATTCCACCACGCATCACCAGAAATTCTTCCTACAACTGCGGTACCACACACTTCGATCGTACATCTAACAAGGATATCCCGTAACATTGTCCAGGCGCCCTCTATATCTTTGTTTTTTATACGGTCCTCCCATGTTGCCCTATCTATGCTTTCGATTATATTATTTTGGAAATCTATTCGCACATCCGGTTTCTGTAGGTTCTCAATTTTGATTCGCGTTTGTTTTTCTTTCTTGGGTCTCTTTTTTCTCCAACCCCGACCTAAGTTAATTTCTGAGATCAGAAGGTAATGATCAGTATTGCATTCAGGACCCCTCATGACTCTTGTATCTTTCACTAACTCTCTAAGTCTTTCATCCGCAACAACAAAGTCAATTACACTGCGGCTATTTCCTTTAGACCAGGTGTACATGTGGATCATTTTATGCCTAAACCAAGTATTTGTAATAAACAGACCCCTTTCTAAGCATAGACCCACTAATTTATCTCCGTTATCGTTTGTTCTTGGATCCCCAAAATTACCTAATACTCCTTCTGTATCCTGATTTTGGATGACCACCCAATCGTTCATGTCTCCTAGTAGAATTATTCTTTCCCCATGTTCGCAGATGTTTATTGTGTCATTTAAAGTGTCCCAGAAGGCGTCTTTTACTTCTCTAGGATCACTATCAACCGGTGCATAGCATGCTATGATAAATAGTCTTCTGATTCCTAGTTTCATTCTAGCCCACAGCAGTCTGGGAGACACGAAACCATGGTCTCCGAGATGCTGCTTTGCTCTTTCATTCAAAATCAGACCTACTCCTTGTTTACATAAAATATCTAGTTTCTTCACGTCCATAGTTTCACGCAATTCTTTTACCTTGTGATCATTTACTCCCCTAGCATTCCAAACACCCAGTCTCCATTCGTCGCCTGAAACATGACCTTTAGATTTTCCGTGTGCATGCCTTTTGTCATTAAAATTTCCAGTCCTTGCCGAGGCTATTTTGTAGTTTGTATTATTCATTGTTTAGATTATACGCCCAACTAACACCTTTATGCAATAAGTTTATTTTCTGAGTCGAAATCATGTCAAAGTTAAGTATCAAATCGTCGAAGGGTGGAGCTTGTAGTTCTAACGTCAGTCCCACCAAAAACTTCAGTTAATAAGGGAAGGTTGGGAGAGGGGGGAGGTAGAACTGAAACCGAGAGAGTCGTCTTGGGTTTGTGTATTTGTTTTCATGCTGCGAAGGTATGAATTACTTATCTTTAAGTACGTTTCCGGATTTCCGAGTAACTGCATATCGAAGCACAATTTTAAGAAAGTGCATTTATACCAAATTGAAAATTTTCTATTTTGCTATATAATAATATATAATTAAAAATTTGTCATAAGGACAACCGCAGGATTTCGCCGGAATCGGGTGGTAATCTGGAAAATTGCACCCGCTCCCAGCGAAATCGCGGTAAAATTGCAGCCACAACCACGTCTCACGACCGTGAGATAGGTGGTTACAGTCTGTAAAGAAATCAATACGACGATCCAGCAAAAGCCTCGTGAACCCTAAGAACACGGAGCATTTTTCCCACAAGTGTTTCAGCATATTCTTGACATGCAGGGATGCTTTTTAGGCTATTAGCAAGTGAAAGCTTGGCACCTTAAAGAGCGCCGATGATAAGGACGATTAGTTTAACAGAATATTCCGGGTACAATCGTTGCAACTCCCTTATAAGGTCTCGATACCTCTCTTTCTTTTCATTCT
>NC_046662.1:101761309-101765384 GCF_010883055.1 Belonocnema kinseyi
GGTTTCTGTAAATATTACGGTTATTAACTTGAATAAGCCCGCAAAGATTCAATCGTTTCACGCTACTTTAGTTTATCTTGTAAATTAAAAAACTCAAAAATAAATTTCTCTATAATAGCTTAGTATGATATTCTTAATCAAAAGAAGAAAGAAAACAAATTGATTAATGATTTCATATCCTTGAATCCCCTTTCTTAAAATTTAAATATACTCCCTCTTATATGACTTAATATAACAGGAAGTAAAGTAATTAATAAAGAATACTTAGCCACGACGAAAGTATTCCAAGCGCAAACGTTTTTATTTTTTACAATGTGAGTTCTTCCTTGAATTTGATACTATCTCGCTTGATGTAATGAATATATAATGTTCTAAACGTTTCGGGAATGTAAAAAGTTTCAGTTTTTTTCAAAATCCGAAATTTCACTTGAAAAATAAAGATTCAATATTATTTTTTAATTCATTGAAACAGAATTTATAAATTTGAAAAAAGAATTGTTTTTAACTATTATTACTTCTTTTATAACTATATTTTCAACGAAAAAAAGCCTCACATAACCACTAACCACTAGACCGTGCATGGTCGTAAATATTTGTTATCTGTAGGATCACTCCTGGATTAGATGTGAACAATAAAATTAACTGCTCTCTATATTTTCTACGATTTCACATAATTCTTTATGTAATAAACATGTTACGTTTAAAAATCTGCGTAGAATGACTTTATAAAAAGTCATATCCTTATGGTTGACATTGAATAACTTGACTCTTCTTCCCTTCATTAATTGCTACCGTTTGCTTTTTGTAACTGCCTTTTCACCATTCTGGAGTAATTCAGCCATTTTTTCTGGGACATTGCAGACCTTTCTTTGTGACCCTAAACTGACTTCTTGTTTATGTAAGCCGCTAATATGTTGACCATTTTATGGGGCTAATCGAAATATGCTGACATTTTGCTAAACATGGGACACGTGCCATACGCATGGGTATGCGCACAATAGAATATTTTTATTGGGAATGTTCAGTCGACAACTAATGCCTTGAATGCACAGTGAAAATGTCGTTTGTAGACCGTTGGGAGCCGAAAACGTCCGATTCCACGCTCTCAGATAATTATAAAATATAATTATTGCCCTCCATAAAATAAAATTCGATATTAATTTTAAAAGCAACCGGAAACTATAAACGTAAACTATCGTTGTATTTCTTGCTTCATATCAGTATGAAAATGTAGGTACAGTTAGTAAATTTTATTGAATAATCAAGGTATTGACTTGAATGAATTGACTTGACAGGACATAAACAAAGTGTGTTATTTAGTGTAGTGTTGAATTGCTATGGTATCTTTTATTTGATTGTCGTCCAATTTCTCCTGCTATTATTGTATTCGACGCTCATGTTTCTTTTTCTTTTTTTGCAGGTAAGCCGAAAGTTGTGGTTGCAATGCCTTGCTTACGTTTGTCCTGGGCAGTATCAAGGTCATCTTTGCATCCGGTAACGTATACGTGAAAGTCGACGAGTTGCTGAAGATTTTGTAAAAGCTTAAAGGAAGAATTCAAGATTGACAGTATAGAAAGCTGTTTTTGAAACCACATAAATATCGAGTTCAAACTATTTTAAATGTTGTCATTTTGCATCATTTTATATGCTAATTAAATAATTTAGATTTGAAAGTATATTTTAATATCCTAGCGAGTATAGACGCAACTAAAGTGTAAAAATTTATCTGAGAAAATTACTAATTGTAGTAAAATATTCAGTAGGCCTCAAATATATTCATAATACTTTATAAATTTCTGTTTGTCCGACCTTCCATGCTAACGCAACTTTTCATGCATTTGAATTAAACGCAATACGGTTAAAAGCTGGTGACAATTGCATATGCGCATTTCGCAAAGGGGCTGACATCTAATTTAAGTCCGTTTTACTGGACGAAAACTGAATTTTAAGGATAAATTAGACCGAAATTGAACGTGGCTCCAGGGGAATCATCTTCACTGTAAAAAATACGTTTTAAAATTGCACTTCAACGTGTAAATTTACACATATAAAATGCTACTTTAGATGCATTAAAATTACAGGTTAGAAAGCAAATTTCGACATGTTGTGTAGAATGACGTCGCCTATAGGTTTAATTCTATGAGTTTGCATGAATTCATACGACGTGTTGAAAATCACTACGTTCAGAGTGTGTAAAAAAAGGACTCACGTTGTACATAGTAAAATTCCCCAGACTGGTAAAATTACCAACTGCGCATAAATTTCTATTTTCTAACGAAAATTTCTCTTTTTATAGTGATTTTAGATTCGTCCGTATAATATTCCACATTTGTATCATTTTCGCGATACAGCTTTTTTTCGCTCGTTTGTTCGCGTGTTATGAGCGAACGTACATTTTAGTTTGCAAACTTTATCACTTTCGGCGAAAGCATAAATGCGAGTGACTGATTTTGAATTATACTTTTTATGCCATATAAGCTTGCGTAATTATAAATATATTCTTAATATGATCTTAATGATTTAAGTATTTGAGGTTAGATTGATATTTTGAAGAAATTTTCCACTTTCCGTTGTTTTATTTAACATCACATATTAAATTTCAGTTCAGTTGAGAATTTTACACTTTTGTACAATCTTAGACATTTCTATACTAATTTCACGCCACTGCGCGTGAGTCCACTTTTTACATACGTTTAGCGTACTAAATTTCCACAAACTTTTTTTACAGTGTTGGTTAGTATCATATTTAGACAATTTCACATTATTGCTGAATATTCAGTATCAGAATAAAACGTAGGGATGAATTTTGTTGGAGCTAGAATTAGAACGGGTTTACTTTACTTTTTTTGTGATTCGAACATTTCTCGGCACTTGGGGTACGAAGTGCCAAGTGTTTCTTTATTACATTGCAGGTAAATGGTAACATGCAGCTAGTGTTTCATTAACACATTGATTTTCAAATTTTGCAATGCCATTTCTCTTACACTCGGTGAGGAAGGTAGTAAATGTGAGGCAGGAGGTATAGATTTTTTAGATTGATCTAGCATTCTCGCGTTATTTATTTAAGTAATACCTTCGTTCCGTAACAGTGCTCCGACCCAGGTTGCTGATCAATCTCTCTAGCGATCAACTGAAGTGAAGAGCCTCACAAAGTCATTATGTGAGGTTCTCCACTCGAACTCAATAGTATCCAAGGTCTTTTCTTTCAGGCGTCATTCACTCTACTGACTCTACATTTTCTGATGCAAGCTCTTGCCCTTCGTCGAGGACGGCCATTCTTGGATACTTATCCATGAATATGTTGCTGTTTATGCGCGAAATCAGTTAACACTACTTTAACTAATTAAAACGCGGAATTACTACGATCATTTGTCAAAAATAATTTCAACTAGTCAAAACGCGAAGTAACCAAGCTCTTTTATAAAACCCCGAAGATTTGTTTAATTCCACCTTATTTCTTGTTTTAACTGAAAATATCAGTTAAAACTAGATTCACCCCATTGTGCTTTCGTAAGAACAAGGTTTACCTGTAGTAATTTTTCATATTAATTTTGCATATTAAAAATTTTAGCGACTGGTTACAGAAGAGTGATTGGTAACCTCTCGGATCCCTTTTTCCAGATCCACCTTTAAGCAGTACTTTTTAGCGACTGGTCAGAGAAGAGGGATTGGTGACTTCGCAGGCCCCGTTTCCAGGTCCCCCTTAAAAAAGAAGTCTTATCGACTGGTTACAGGCAGTCATCCCAGATTTGAAACGACGTTCACTCCAATACTATCGAAAGTCTTGTCCGTGTGAAATATAGTAGGAGACGATGTACATGACTGGGTTGCGCGCGCAACTTATTTCTCCCCTTCTGAATTTGAAAACTCGAAGGTGCACGATTGCCGGTCGGAACACTTCGGTGGTTCTATTTATACCAATATCTGCTAACTGCTTTGAAATAAAATCAAGAGATTGGGATTTTAGTATTTCCAGATTTCTATGCTGGCGATTCTCATGATTTGAATACTTCGCAAGCCTCTTTATATGCGTATATTTTGAGGTTACGTTATTTCAAGTATAAAATATAAATGA
>NC_046662.1:101765484-101775155 GCF_010883055.1 Belonocnema kinseyi
AAAAGGAAAATCTGGTTACTAAGTGTAGAATTGCTTGCAATGGAACTTTTTGTACTCTAGTTCACCTCGAGACGTTGGAAAGGAGGAAGTATGTGACCTACATTATCTATGTGGCCAGTCACATGTTCGCGTATTTTCACTATCATTTTCATAATCTGCGAATGAAAATACCTCTTGGAGTTTTGGCAAAATATGATTGTTGGAACATTATCCCATTTCCTTAAAAAAATAATGGATTTAGGCAATAAGTTTAAAAAACAATAAAAAAACTATTGTTTCAAGGTCTACAATTTGTATTAAAGAAATTTTCCTCTCACACCAATATTTATCGAAATATAGTGAAAAGAGAAAGAAAAAAGAACAGTCTTGGGATTTTTTACCTTGAAAATTCAATTCGTGGTTATTATCATTATGGTTTTCGTAATCAAAAGTACGATGTTTTCTTAATTTAGATTAGCTTTACGTGCTGATTGCAAATCTGTTGGTTGCTTCTGGGGAAAAGTTATACACAAGAACGCCTATATAAGAACAGTTTCGGGAGTTGCCTCGCTACTGGCCTCGAGATTAAATCAGTCTGTGGAAACGTAAACAGTATATTGTAAACTGGTGGTGACCCATTGTTGACACTGCCACATACTGTCACACGGCTGTGAAACTGCGTGGGCCAGCAATTCTTGGAATGATTAAATCTGTCGATTCTATAAAGGCGTTCTTGTGTCTATAATATCTTAAGTTTAAAACTATTTTTATTTTCTTCTCTAATTTTCCATTCATTTATTGTTTATTAGATCTATTATAATATATACGTTAGTCATTTAAAGATTTACATATGAAAAATTACTTTAGAGAAAAAAAACGTAAAATAATACAATCCGTCATCGATGATCAGTCAACATGATCAACATCAAAATAAAAATGCATTGCCTTGCAAATTTTGTCCAGCTCGTAGAGCTGGACTATAAAGCGGTCTTCCAATGCTCAGGTCAAACACTGACTGTTGGCTCAAATCAGGTGCACGCGCAAAATGTACTGTCCGCTTTTCATACAATAAAGAGTAAATGAGTGAATGGGGGGCGGGGGGTGGAAAGAGAGAAGGTTGTAATGTATACGTATCTACTAGTTTTCTCGGAGTTAGTTACCTAGCTGACAGCGATTGCTCCCAAAAGCCTTTAGTTATATTTAATTTATCAAAATTGACCTTATATTATTAAACGCACTCTCAATTTTTATGTATGTATTAATTCTCTCATTTCAAACATTTCTGTTTGCGAGTTCTATTTTTTTAAATAATTTGATATATATTTATTGCACTTTTATGAAATTTTACAATTCTGCGTTTTAGTTTTCTCTACTCCATTATAAGTCCAGCTACAGGAAGACGAAGTGGAACGCGGCGAGAAGGTGAAAACACGTTTTTGCGTGAATGTATGCATTTGCTGCAGGCTGAGGGGGAGTTATTGAGAGAACGAGAGAGACTGGCATATATAGGACACACCCAAGCAATACGAGAAATTTCATACTATTAAAAATGCTTGGGATTTACCACACTTCATTATACAAGTTTAAGGCAAAATTTCAATACCGGTATGTGAACGTAACATTGCAATTTCGTAGACTACGCGCCGTTTACTATACTAGTCTTGCAATTTTTCTTTACAATACCGGTATCAGAATTTTTTCTTACACTCACTTTATCACGTCTATCGGTTTTTTTTAACTTTCTTCTGAAACATTACATTCCATGAGTGGCAATATTACAACACATGTATGACAACATGAGAATTCCAACCTTAGAAAATGTCAATATCAGGTATCGAAATTGTTTTATATTATTTTCTTTTTCTCTTTTAAACTGTTTCTCGGGTTAACACGGTTTTTCATCATTCGCCACGGACTAATTCAAGTTCCTAATGAGATGATCTTATTCTAAATTAATTTAATATGATGTGTGAAATCTTTGACGATAATGCTGTACGTAGAAAACTAGGAGCATGGTGTAGTTTGAAGTTCGTCTTTTATCGCTGTCACAGATACCTGTTCGGCGTTTAGATGTCCAATGTTCTGGAAATCAACAACTGCAAATTTTAAGGGGCTCTAGAGCAGCCCTCTCATTGTATGTACGTTCCATGCTCACAGGAGTATGTTGTGAGAGGAAAGTCATACGTGTTAATTGCCTTTGTGATGTTCGTCGCACTGAGGTCAGACGCCAGAATGAGACTAGGTCGACCCGAAAAAGCAGTCTCAAGCGCCTTTTTAATTGCAGAGTGCATCGCAGTCCTAGCCTGGAATATGCCAAGATTATCGAATTTCATTCGAGACATATAACGGCTTCTTTTTAAGTGGAGCCCAGTTTCGAAAATGTGAATTTTTGAAAATTGCGGCTGCTTTTTGGCTAGCGATTTTTTTACATAATTAAAAATTGTATATAATTTCTAAATTAAATTAATTAATTATTATTAAATAATTCATTGTTAATGTAATTGTGCCAGTTATCGGAAGCTTAAGGCGAATTACAGATTTCAAATATTTAAAAAACTATATTGAACATATTTGAAGCTTAAGAAATGGGTTTTATCGAATAAAACGTACCTTTAGAAAGGAAATTACTTATTACTTGTAACATATCCTATTAAAATGAATATCATAAGAAGTTCGAAGTTATAAATACGAGAATGCATGGGTTATCGGCAAGTTGGAAATCTGGCTGCTTCAATTATTCACACTTCGATGTGTGAGTGATCGGCAATAGTGTTTAGGAAAAAAACAATTTTGCTCAGAACGAAGAACACAACAGCTTACCATTTGTAAAATGCTGCCCATTTGCCGACAACCCATGCATTGACGAAGACTGGCGCATTTACCTTAATGATTACTAGTAAATTAATTTTTTTCTCGTGGTTTCAGAAAAACCCGGTACCATGGAAACTTATTCTTTCCGTCGTTATTTTGGGTGAAACATTTGTGTGTCCATAGAAGTGGAGTGGCAAACAGAAACGCTACCACAAGGCTACCGCTCCGCCGCTCAGTGAGAGGTGCCACGGAATTGACACTAGTGAATCAGGGAGTGCATGGCCACAATTTACAAAAATTTATATTTTCAAAACTGGCCCCCACTTAAAAAAGGCCATGCCACGAGTCGAATGAAATTCGATAATGTTTCGACTTATGCTCACGCGATCTCTATTTCAGTTCAGACCCTCAGCCATTCCCCTTGTCAGCCACTCGCACCTCAATTTTGAATCCATATGAGGTGTTATTGAGTGTCGAAATTAGTGCGTTCAATGGTAAACAAAACTGCAGTGCGTTGAATTAATCACCTTGGAAGATTCCTCGTGTAATGAGCAAGGTCCGGGTATCCTCGAGGGGCTATTCACACCGAAGTCGAACGTTTCGAACGTTAGAATTTTTCCTGAAGTCTTAACGAAATCACGTAAAACTATGAAAAGTATGAAATCGTAACGTTGAAGACGTTGTAGCAATGACGAAGTCAGTAAAACTGTACTTGAAGTCGTAAGAATAAGGATAGAGTCGTCATACAACGTAGTGAGTCAGCAAAGATGGGCGTAGCGTCGTGCGAAGTCAGTGCCGAGTCAGCACGAAGTCAGAACGAAGTTATCGAGGTCGAGATCAAGTGGTATACAAATAATCAAAAAGGGCGGCACGCTGCAATGTACTGTCCGCGTCGAGTCAAATCGAGTCATGAAGGCAGGGCGAAGTCAGAACGAAGTCGACAGTCATCGTTTAAATTAATCAAGTCAACAACTAAAGAATTCAAAAACTAGATTCAAACAAGTCACAAAAGTACGATTGAAGTCGCACGACATTGTTAGAATAGGGTTACAATGACTTCAGCGGACTTCGAAGTGAATAGCCCCTCGGGTATCTTTCAGAACCCTATGGATAGATCTTATCCGTTTTAAGGATCTCAAGTAAATAATCGTTGCGTATTGAGGAAAACGCCTAGTTTTTACCACATCTTTTATGGACTGGGTTGCAGCTAAGTGCACGAGGGGGGGGGGGGTACATCTTAAGGTAGGTTCCGAAACACCACAAACCTCGGTAAAGGTGCATAGAAAAATTTCGAGAGGTATTTCTCAAAATTTTTCAGAGATCGAACCCCGGACCTCAAACGTGAAGTCCGAGAGCCCAACCAACTGAGCGATCGAGTTACTATTTTTTTGTTAACTTGTTCTCGGGTAAACCCGGTTTAATATATGATGTATAGATGCTGTCATACTTAAACATACACAGAGCAAAATAAATTTAAAGAAGAACGTTGTAGTTTTTACAAGGCCACATGGTAAAAAGAAGGACCTACTATTTGAAAATGTAAAATGCACATGAAAATTAATAGAAAATATTAATTGCACAGTGAAGATTACTTTTTAAACAGCGAAAACCCCTATAAATATAAATATAATTATTTGAAAACATGCTAGAAGACTGTGTAGAATCGTACTTCATAACAAGAAATTTGTTATTTATTACCGTGTAAGAAAGTACTTTTCTTTATTAGTACCAAGTTATTTTTATTAGATAGATGTAGTGTAACGTATTATTCGCATTGTGTGTAAAATCTCTGAAAAAATAGTGGTAGAAACCGAGTAAAAATGTCAGAAAAATCATTTACATGGGAAGCAATTCCTGTAAACGCAGGTAACAAGTATTACCTTACATAGTATAATTTTCCTTTATAAGCTTGTTGCTTTGCCTATTCGACATAGTACTATTCTTCTTTTGCATGGTGAAATAATCCCGCAGGAGCCTAATTGACATAGTCTCAAAAGCAAGCTGCATTTCTTTTAAAGAATCCAACTCGATTTTATGTGGTACAATTTGCCTTATGGCCTAAGAGGTAATATAACTGTTCTCATGGTATTTTTCACAAATCTGTCATGTTCATGCCACTATAATATGAGTTGATTGTATCCTGGTTTTTAGAAAATAAAAATTTTTAATGCTCTACCACGACATTTATCGAGAGCGATGCTTCAGTTGGCATCTATCTTTAGTGAAGTGTTTGTGCTGTTTGTATCACTTTTTCAAATCACGGCTTTGTCAAAATAAGATATGTGACAAAAAATTGGATCTGCTTATATAGTGAATGTGACTGATACGCAGGTGAGAATTTTCAGGTAAGTGCAGTAAATTATTGAAGCTTTATGAAAATTATGGTGTAACAAAGTCTATGCTTTAATAAGGTACATACGTAACTCTCTCTGGCCAGATAATTTACGATACTTTACCGACGATGCCTGGGCTGTATTATTTTATTCAGAGTTTAGGTTTATGTTAACGGACCGTCGAAGATACTCGCTCTTTCGTCCCTTTTAAACCACGAATCGTTTTCATCATGCTTACCTAGTGAAGTAAATGGGTACGTCACAGTGACGGAGTGGTTGAAGTAAAACGATCAGTACATAAAGCCACTTTCTTTGATTATGATACCGTCAAAAAATAGACCTACACGGAAAAATTTGTACTTGAGGAATTACCGAACTAGTTACATTGTGGCGGGTATGAGAAAAATTCGGTGAATTAAAAATAACTATTCTGTAAATCATTTCAAACTGGTCTGTCATAATCACAGAACTGGTAATAAGTATTAAAAGTCGGTGCCGTAGAAGTTCAAATTTGTTATTACGAACAAGTTGAAGAGAAACTACATTTGCCCTGTGAGAACCACAGTTACAGGTTGCTTCAAATTACAGAACTCTACTGTGTTTTGAAATACACGGATGTGCGGCGTGCTACTCAGGTGTGTGTCGCAAACACAGATGCGATAACGCAGTACAGTTGCGTTAGCGTGTGTCAGTGTTTAAAACTTTTCAAAAAATTTAAAACAAAATGTAATTTTTTATTGTTACAACATACATTTTTAATGTCATTCAAGAATTTTGAAAATTTTGAAGAGAATTAAAATAATTGCTTGAAATCCCTGGAAAAATTGCAAAAGTTTTAAAATATAAATTTAAATATTAATAATAAATATTAATTTTATTTTAAATATTAATAAAAAATATTTGTTAAAAACCCGTCTTTTTTTGGTAAAAAAAATTCTATGAGTGCAACTGACTAAAAAAGCAGTCGTAATCATTATTAAGATTGTGAATCGAATTCTGAGTTTGGGTCACTTTTCAACTGAGTGGAAAAGAGCTAAAACTGTACCAATTCCTAAACAAGGAACAAATCATTATCTTGTAATTATCGACTAATAAGTCTTCTTTCATATCTGCGTAAAATTGCGTAGAAAATTATTAAAAATAGCATTAATAAAATGTTGAAAAATATTTTCAACAGAATGTTTAAAAAGATTTCAAAATAAACAAAAATTTCGATAAATGAATATAAATTGAACGATTATAATTTTTTATTTAATTACAAATTTTGTATATAAAAAGAGAATTTTATTTTATTTTAAGTCTTAAAAAATTAGTAATTGTTCAATTGTTATTCATTTATCGAAACCTTAAAGTTTTTTTTAAACATTCTGTTAAAACTATTTTTTCTAAATAAAAAATATTTAAGAATATTTAAGAATTTCAAGTCTTAAATTACATTTTAATCTTCTCGAAACCTTTAAATTTTTCTTAAACTTACCCGATTTTTGATAAATTAATATTAATATCGTTTTTATTCATTTATGAAATCTTTTGCTTTTTTTATTATTTCTAAATAATATCTTAAAATTAATTTTTTTCAAAATAAAACATCATTTGCAATTTTTCCATATTGAAACATGAATTCTAAGAATGCTAAAATGGAAACTTTTAAATTATCTACTTTAACATTCTTTCGAATCCGTTTGAATTTTCTAAAAATATTCTACTGTTCAATTTTATAAAATGCTATGAAATGCTTTTACATTATTAAAATAGATTGAAAATTAGTTAGAAATTATTATAAATAACATAAAATTTCAAAGAGTCCTTATTTTGTATTTTAAATCTTTTTAAGTGCGCTGAATTCTAAAAATTATAAAATGGAAACTTTTAAATTATCTTAAAATATCTTTTAATTATCCTTTCAAATCCGTTGAAGTTTTCGGAATTATACAAAATTCTTTCACATAATTAAAATAGAATGAAAATTAGTTAGAAATTATTAACATTAGCCTAAAATTTGAAAAATAGTCCTTATTTTATATTCCAAATATTAAAAAATGTAAAGGTTTCTATTTTTTTAATTTTAAGAATTACGTTTTTGTAATTGATATTAAAAGTTTCATAAATTGTTCATTAATACAGTGGTATTATTTTTTCTAAAAAAGCATTAGAGACTATGTTTTAAACTAATTTTATCTTTTTAAAAAATATAACATAATAGAAAAAAAAAGTGAAAAAAGTAACGTTCCTGATATATGAATGAAAAATAGGAAAAATTCAAAATTATTCATTGTAAATTTAATCATTTGATCCTGAAGAATTTTAGTTTGAATATTTGAAAAATTAAACTATTTCTGAATTGAAAAAATCAAAACTATAGCTATTAACTAATATTTTACAAATTTTAGAGATGATACGAATTTTCGAGAGGTAACAGAACCATGTAGTTTTAAATTACATTTAAAGTGATTTAGATGAATTTTATTACTAATAAATAAGATTTTTTTGTACAAAAAAAATTCAATCTGATTTTTACGAGTAAAAATTGAAGAATTCAATTCTAAAAACTTAAAACTGATATGATTTCTAATTAAAAGCATAAAAAATAACAATTTTAAGCCTAATTGAGCCATTAAATTTTGAACAATTCCCAAGTTCCTTTAAATTTTAAATTAGGACAGTGAAAATAAATCGAAAATAATTAATCATTTTTAAATTTGCATAACGCTCTTAAAAAGTTTTTTTAAAAATCCTCGTCTGGAAATCCCAAATCTTATAATCCATCCAATACCATACATTTATTTCTTATAAAATCTTTTTTAAAAAAGTTTTTTAATCATTATTATTTAAAATCTTATTAATTATTGGAAAAATGCAAAAAAGAACAAATTCCCCGGATTATTTGGAGTTTGCTTGAGTCCTTAATTTTAGAAAATAATCTCCAAACTACAAAAAAGATGCGCGCAATTTTAATTTTGTTCTAATGAAATTCATAAATGTTTTTTTTTTCTGATGCACGCACGAAACGTTCGATTTTCAACGGATGTATTGCGTGCGGGAAGTGACCAATTCCGAAACCGTGGTGAAAAGCAGTTATAAAAAGACTTTCAGGCTGCTGCGCTTGCGCTCTTTGAGTAACATTACTTTTTCTTGCTCTTGCGCCTGCGCATTTCGAGTCAGAACTACTTTCCAAGACTGTCGGAATCATAACCTCAATTCGTTTTGATTTGACGCTTGAGAGACTGATTGTGAGTAGTGAATAGATATTGCACATACTCGAAGTGATAAGTTACCATAAATTACTGATAAATTACCGATAAATTTCCGAAAATTGTGGAAATTTTTAGATATCTGAAATTATCGGTAATTTGCTCATTTCTCATAAATTTCTGAAAATTTTTGAAATTTAGCAAATTTTTCATAAATTTCAGGAAATTTAGCAAATTATCCTTAAATTTTCAGAAATGTTTGAAGTTTCTGAATTGTTTCCAAAAACCTTCGGATATACTAAATTTCTATACATTTTCGGTAGTTTACACATTTACCAAAATTATCCGTAATTTTCCGGTAATTTCGGTAATTTTCTGATAAACTCGAAAAAAATTTTCAAAAAATTGTTTTTTATTGTTTCTCAAGTCGAAAATTTCCAGCATTTGTTAGAAAAAATATCGTGTGATACAGGAGCTAAAAGTAGGAAGTTGAAACTCTTGTGAAGTTTACAGTACTTGCCATCGGCTCATCTTCGGGTCGTCTCTGGCTCGTACAGTTAACTTCACACTCGTGTGGAACTGTCTACTTTCCGCACTTGTAGCACAATATACTATCACTTTTATACTATGTGCATGAAAATCATTTCTTCTTTCTACATGGATAGGAACCTGTTTATGTAAACAGGTTCAAGGTTATCACGTGCATGTGTCAAGGTTAAATGAGAAAAACAAGGATGATTTATTGCTTCCTTCGAGATAAGACGTTTGTTAAATGCAAAATAGATGCAGGTGTATAGGTGAAATTTTATGTGGAGAGTTACGTATGGCATCCTCTTTTGCTTATCAATTTGATTTGAAAATTCCTGATAGATGATGCTTTAACTAAAAGTTTCTGCCTGTGAAAAACATTCTTCTGCAGTCTAGAATCTTCGAGAAAAATAATTAGAAATAAAAAATTATATCTATAAAGTTAATTGAAGGTAAGAAAGGAATCAAAAATCATTTCTTATAGTAAGTCATATACTCAGGGATGCTTGTAGATTTATTCCAGTACGAGGGTAGTTCAATAAGTCCTTAGAATGACCAACAGATGGCGCGCGAATCGCTCCAAATCATCTGTTTTCAGTCAGCACCACTCCCGACTAGATATATGGTGCAGTCGCAGTCCACATCTTCTGAGTTTACGTGTTTTTATAACCAATTGAAAAAAAAATTGTTCGTTAAGAAAAATGGAAAAAAAAACGAGTTCAGAGCTGCAATCAAACATTTTCATTTAAAGGGTTTAACTCCATATGAGATAAAAAATGAATTGGACTCAGTTCATGGCACATCTGCCCCTGCCTTAGCAACGGTTTAT
>NC_046662.1:101775255-101776728 GCF_010883055.1 Belonocnema kinseyi
AATTGAATCTTTTTTAGATTATTACTCTATTATGTGAAAGAGATTTCAACGTTTCTTAGTCAAACTCTAATATTTATAGAGCTGATTTTATTTTATAAATTCGAGCAAGCATTTTCAAATTGTATTTTCTTCATCTCAAATGGTTGATTTGACATCCTAGCTATATCAATATAAAATTCTAAAATCTATTTCAGTGATCAACTGTATTTACTCGGACCTATTAAGAATCTGTTGGTATTTTTCAAGTCGCTCAATCGCAAAGTCTTCTGCAATATTACAAAATTATTTTTGATTAAAAACATGTTTTTCATACATAGCTCTCCATTTCTCTTTCTCCCTAAACTATATATGCTGCATACCATTTACCATCCTTACCTATTATTATATCCCTTCTTTGTCAAAATATTCTAGAACCTTCTACATTATAATCCACACGTGCGGATATAATTTTTTAACATCGGAAAAATGTAGTGCGTCATTGAAGATAACCTTAAAGTTCTTTGCGAAAAAATTGTGCAGTAGAAATTCGATGTCATCAGTTATAGAAGATTCAGCATTATAAAAAAAATGTTAACGCTGAATTAAATCATCCTCGATTTTCTATAGACTATTATATAATAGCCTTAGTGGATGATTGAAAAAATTCAAATATTTTATTATATTAATTTGTTGCATTTTAAAACTTTCAGTTTAAATCTTTAACATGTAAAAGGTAAAAAACTGACCTTTCTAAATGAGAGCTGAAAACCAAGCATATATCTGTGGATAAAAAAGCATGCGACCTCAGCTCGAATATAGTTACATGATATAAGGAGCGATAAGCGCCGGGCAGTGTACTCTTGGTATTTACTAAACGTCCATGAAAGGTCTCGAATTAAAATCATGCCGTCTATAATCTCTTTCTCGAGTCTCAGACTGCCGATGTATGAATGGTTATGCGAGTTTAAACGCGTGTAGCTGTTATCTATGGTCCTCGCTTGCTACTTGATACGAGGGTAGTTCGATAAGTCCTTAGAATGAAGTATAAAAACAATTTTTTTTGGGTAAATTTTTTTTTATTTTTCAACATAATCTCCTTGGAGATCTATACACTTGGTCAATCGCTTTTCAAGTTTTTTTAATCCTTCAGAAAAGTGCGTTTTCGGAAGTTCCTCAAAATAAGCACTTACAGAGGCAATGACGTCTTCGTTGTCTGGAAATCTCTGTCCACCGAGCCATTTTTTCAAGTTTGGAAATAAGAAAAAGTCACTGGGGGCTAAATCTGGTGAATACGGTGGGTTTTAGACCAATTCGAATTTTAGTTCTTCAATTTTAGCCATTGAAACGAAGCATATGTGAACTCGGGCGTTGTCGTGATGAAAGAGAATTTTGTTTCTCGCCAAATGTGGTCGTTTTTTTTTTAATTTCTTCTTTCAGATGCTCTAATAATGATGCATAATATTCACCAGTGATTGTTTTACCCTTTTCCAAGTA
>NC_046662.1:101776828-101786686 GCF_010883055.1 Belonocnema kinseyi
AGAGGGAGCTCTTCTTAATATTTTGACACCAAAATCATGTCGATACACCTTACCGACTGCGAGTAAAGCCACCCACGCTTTAACTTGACAGACTGTAAACATTAAAATAAAGCAACATAAATAACAAAAATAATTTAGCAGTATCAAAATATAATGCAAGGCAACTGTGAATCAAACATTGGAAAAAATGATACAGTGGTCACGTAAACATCTACTTTCTGGAACTTTTAAATCCAATTTTAGTGAAATAGAAATTAAAAAATACAAAAATTAATATAGTTTATAGAAATCCAAGATGATATATTGCTTTCTAGCTAGCTATTTTAATTCAGAGACCATAGAACTCTACCTTACCGATATTCTGTAGATGTAGTAGTTTATGCTATTTTTCCAGAATATTCTCAATGACGTCATCAAATTCCTACTACGCAATTTTTTCGTAAACAACTTCAAGGTTATTTTTAATGTTGCATTACTTTCTTTTTTTTTGCGTTCTTAAATATTATATACCACAAGTATCGATTATCACTTAGAACCTTCTAGAACAATTAGACAAAGAGGGAGATATATTATTAGATAAGAATGGTAAATGATATGCAGCATGTATAGTTCAGAGAGAAAGAGAGAGATAGAGAGATATGTATTAAAAAATGTTTCAGCACAAAAATAATTTTCGAAAATTTACAAGTCGATAGAAGGGTTCGCGATTGAGCGACGCGAAACCAGTTATAAATCTCACAGCATGCCTCATCAAAATGAATTACAGAATATAAAAATGTTTGCATGAATCTTGAAGAATGCAAACAGATTCTTAAGAGATCCTTATAAAAATAGTGGGTTACTGCAACAGATTTAGACTTAATAACAGGTAGCCTCGTAATATCGAATCAACTATTTAGAGATGAAGAACGTATAATTTGAAAGCTCTTGTTAGAATTTACGTACTTGCAATAAAGTATGAAGAATGATAGTAATAAATTCAGCCATATTAAAATTGAGTGTAAGGAAACTGTGCATCAAACATCGGAAAAAAATTATACTGTGATGACATGAACATCTACTTTCTGGAACTCTTAAATAAAAAATTTAGTTAGCCACGTAGTAATGAGATGAAGAACGTATAATATGAAAGCTCTTATTAGAATTTACGTACTTGCAATAAAGCAACATAAATAACAAAAATAATTCAGCAGTATTAAAATGTAATGCAGGGCAACTGTGAATCAAACATTGGAAAAAATGAGACAGTGTTCACGTGAGCATCTACTCTCTGAAACTTTTAAATCCAAATTTAGTAAAATAGAAATTAAAAAATACAAAAATTAACACAGTTAATAGAAATCGAGGATGATATATTGTTTTCTAGCTAGCTAATTTAATTCAGAGACTATAGAAATCTACCTTACCGATATATTTTATAGATGTAGTGGTTTATGCTATGTTTCCAGAATATTCTCAATGAAGTCATCGAATTCCTACTACGCAATTTTCTTCGAAAACAACTTCAAGGATATTTTTAATGTTACATTACTTTTTGGCATTTTTCTATATTATATACATCAAGTGTCGATTATAACTTAGAACCTTCTAGATAATTGCAACAAAGAGAGGATATAAATAGATAAAGATTGTAAATCATATGCAGCAGGTATAGTTTAGGGAAAAAAAGAGATGGAAAGAGAGAGAGATAGAGAGAACTATGTAATAAAAAAGGTTTTAATTCTACAGTGGATCACTGTAACAGATTTAGAATTTTGTATTGACATAGCTAGCATGTCAATTCAGCCATTTGAGATAAAGAAAATACAATTTGAAAATAAAATAAAACAGCTCCATAAATATTATAGTTGACTAAGAAACGTTGAAATCATCTTTCTCATAATAGAGTGATCTGCGAACAAAGATTAAATTTACTTACTTCAAACATTAAAATAAAGCATCAAACATAACGAAAATAAATTCAGCAGAATTAAAATTGAATAAAAAGAAACTGTGAATCAAGCATTGAAGCATTGGAGCACATTGTCTTCCAAACAATGCCAAAAACTAAAGGAACTGTAGGTAATAATACCTTGTTTCTAACTACTAGGTGTATCTCCACTCTCGATGCTGCATTCTGCGCTGAGCCGGATAAATCACCATCCTCATATATCAACTACATTTTAGTCCTAAATCAATATTTAATGTAGTAATGCTGTTCGTGAAGTATCAACGATATTAAAGTATGCTGTTATATAACAGTTTCAAATAATTTTTTTTTTCTTAGAACCAACATTTAATTTTTGTTAAATAAATCCAGTTCAACAGCTAATTATTTCTGATTACCAAAATCATTAACATGCTTTCGATTCAACTATGTCAACTTAGTAAATGAAAACTTAGTTTGATTAAGCAGAGGTCTTTGGTGAATGAAGATTATGATGCAGTACACCACCACCAGTTACGCTGCTTTTCATATAGTTGTAACCACGCTTCATATATTAAATCTTGATTTCTCCTAAATCAAGGTAAGTAAACTATCGAAAATGCATGTGAAATTACGAGAAAGAAGGTAGAAGAAGGACAAGTAGGTACTGAAAATATTAGATTTAATGTTTATATCATCTGAATTTTATGTTGTGTGACATTTGAACGTGCAAATAAAAGAAGCGCAAAATCTTTAAAATTTAAAATTTTTAAATTTTTAAAACTTAAAGAAACTGTAGGTAACACCTTGTTTGCGCGTACTAAGTGTATCGCCATTCTTTGTACTGCACTCTGTGATGAGCTTCATGAATCCAGTTAAATAGATAAGGATTTCTTATTAATAGAATCGCGAACATACTTTTGTCTCAACTATGTCAACTTAGTAAACGAAAATTTAGTTTAATTAACGAGAGATCTTTGGTTTGCAGAGATTATCATAGAGAGCACCACAATCAGATTTGCTACTTTTCTTATAGTTGTAACCACGCTTTTTCTCCTGTTGAATCTTGAACTATACTAAAATCAAGTTAAATAAGCTCTTAAAATACATGTAGAAGAATCAGAAAATAATATAGGGGGGTTGAGGAGGATATGATCATGATTTAGAGTAGGTAAATAGGTTCTGAAAATTTTATATGGAATGATAACTTATACTAAATGTTCGGTTTTATAAGCTGATTTCCTAAACTACAATTAATTCAGGTGAAGGAATCAATAAATACACATACATTTTAAAAATTAAATTTATTTAATTTATTTCGTTACAATAAACGTATAAAAATTATATATAGAATTACATTTAACTAGTTTAGCAATTGAAATAATTCCTGTATATTATTTACGTTTCCAGCTAGTTGATCTAGTAAAAGAAAGTGCAATCAATCCACAAACATATTGAGACCTTCCCAGACATCGAACATTTTAGATTTTTGCTTTTATTTTATATTCTAAAGAAAGGTCACTTTCAGCATCATCTTCCTCCTCGTCATCATCTTCCTCCTCATCATAGCCATTATCATGCTCATTAATATCCTCATCAGCAGCATCATTTTTTATTATGTATGAAGGACTGTCATATTGGCCAAATTCTTCTTCTGGCTCTACTTTTTGCTTCTTCACAAGCGGTTCCACTTCATCTTTAGACTTATGAGTAATGCATGATAGATTCCTCAGTGGAGAGAATTGTGGTTTCCATGCTTTCTGAATAGCTTGTTTTTGGTCCAGTTGGAAAATCTTACGCTTTCGAGGAATTGCTTTCCTCTCCTTATCAGTTAGACTGTCAGATTCTTGCATTGGTCTTAAACTTCGAGTTACCTTTGAAATTTGATGAAAATCTCTTTCATCCTGCTTATGATTCTTGGCTGAGCAAGAGTATTTCTTATGTCTTTTTAAATTATCAAGTCTTGAGTAAGTCAATGTCAATCTTCATTTTTCAGCTTCTCTTTCTTCACCTCCTCCTTTTCCAACTCCTCTTCCAAACCTCCTTTTCCAGCTCCTCTTCCAAACCTCCTCCTTTTTCAACTCCTCTTGCAAACAGTTGAAAAACAGTTGCACTTTTAACCAAAGATTTTTTGTTAAAAAACTGTTTTTCAACTGTTTGGAAGAGGAGTTGGAAAAGGAGGAGGTTTGGAAGAGGAGTTGGAAGAGGAGTTGGAAAAGGAGCTTTGGAAAAGGAGCTTTGGAAGAGGGGTTGGAATTAATTGTAGTTTAGGAAATCAGCTCATAAAACCGAAGATTTAGTATAAGTTATCATTCCATCTAATATTTTCAGAACCTATTTTCCTACTCTAAATCATGACCATATCCTCCTCAACCCTTTTATATTATTTTCTAATTCTTCTACATGTACTTTAAGAGCTTATTTAACTTGATTTTAGTATAGTTCAAGATTCAACAGGAGAAAAAGCGTGGTTACAACTATAAGAAAAGCAGCAAATCTGATTGTGGTGCTCTCTATGATAATCTCTGTAAACCAAAGATCTCTCGTTAATTAAACTAAATTTTCGTTTACTAAGTTGACATAGTTGAGACAAAAGTATGTTCACGTGACCACTGTATCATTTTTTCCAATGTTTGATTCACAGTTGCCTTGCATTATATTTTGATACTGCTGAATTATTTGTTATTTATGTTGCTTTATTTTAATGTTTAAAGTAAGTAAATTGAATCTTTTTTAGATTATTACTCTATTATGTGAAAGAGATTTCAACGTTTCTTAGTCAAACTCTAATATTTATAGAGCTGATTTTATTTTATAAATTCTAGCTAGCATTTTCAAATTGTATTTTCTTCATCTCAAATGGTTGATTTAACATCCTAGCTATATCAATATAAAATTCGAAAATCTGTTACAGTGATCAACTGTATGTACTCAGACCTCTTAAGAATCTGTTGGTATTTTTCAAGTCGCTCAATCGCAAAGCCTTCTGCAATATTACAAAATTATTTTTGATTAAAAACATTTTTTTCATACATAGCTCTCCATCTCTCTTTCTCCCTAAACTATATATGCTGCATATCATTTACCATCCTTACCTATTATTATATCCCCTCTTTGTCAAAATATTCTAGAACCTTCTACATTATAATCCACACGTGCGGATAGAATTTTTTAACATCGCAAAAATGTAGTGCGTCATTGAAAATAACCTTGAAGTTCTTTGCAAAAAATTGCGCAGTAAAAATTTGATGTTATTAGTTATAGAAGATTCAGCATTATAGAAAAAATTTTAACGCTGAATAAAATCATCCTCGATTTTCTATAGACTGTATTATATAATAGCCTTAGTGGATGATTGAAAAAATGCAAATATTTTATGATATTAATTTGTTGCATTTTAAAACTTGTAGTATTTAAAAGGTAAAAACTGACCTTTCTAAATGAGAACTGAAAAGCGAGCATATATCTGTGGATGAAAAAGCATGCGACCTCAGCTCGAATATAGTTGCATGACATAAGGAGCGATAAGCGTAGGGCAGTGTGTCTCAAAATTGTTTTCAGTATCTTGTTACATATACCTCGTCCATAGGTTGACGGACCTAGCATATGGAAAAGAATGAATACGAAAGCGAACGATTGCGAGCTGTAAAGAAAAAAGTAATCTATCCATAGAATGATAGCATAGGATAATGAAATGTGTGCAGCCTCAGACTGCCGATGTATGAATGCTTTTGCGAGTTGGATTCTCATTTGGCACACTTTATAAGGATATGAAAAGAAAGAACCAGTTATTGAAAAGTTATTATTTTCTTGATTTAATTTTTCAGGTAAACGGTGTTAAGAGTGATATTTTTTGTGACAGTTTGAAATTGTTTAAACAATTAATGTCACTTGCTCCTTTTCACAGGAAAGTTTGAGAAAATTCTATTTATTTCGAAACATACAATATTTAGCTTATTAACGTGTGCTTTTTTATCAATGAAATGGATCTGACAAAATTACCATCAATAAAACATCTTAAAAAAATGTTTAAAAAATGTATTATCGTTGAAAACATTGGGGTATATGAATTCTGAAATAAGATAATAGTGAATAATAATCTAACTAGTGTAAGAGATGTAAAGAAACTATAATGCGAACTTTTCTACATTATGATTAACTCTATTATATTAAATGTATATTATATTTATTTATGTACCTCGGCCTGGGGTTGCTTATTCATATATTGCAAAATAAAGTACAAATCATATTTTTAATGATTAGTTTAATATTTCTTTCTTATTTTTCACTCAATTTTATTCTTAGTCGCCCTGAAAAATGTATATCATTTCAATAAATTTATATTATTACCATTTATTATTATTATTATTATTATTATTATTATTATTATCATTATTATTATTATTACACCATTAAGCCATTTTCCTTTCGGGGTAGGCGTGACTCACTCGGCAGGGGAAAGGAGTATTGTGTGGAAAGGATAGAGATTTTTCAGATTGATCCAGAATTCTCGTGCTATTTAAGTAAATGACACGTTCGTTCCGCAACACTGCTCCAACCCAGGTTGCTGATCAATCTCTCTAGCAATCACCCCAAGCGAAGAACCTCACGAAGCCGTTATGTAAGGTTCCCCACTTGGGTCCATTAATAGCCAAGGTCTTTGTTTCAGGCGTCATTCACTCTACTGACACTCTTTTTATTAACTATTTGCCGCCATACTTTCCTGTCCTGGCATACTTCTCTAGCTTCTTTTATGTCCATGCATTTTTTCATGCAGGCTCTCGTGTTTCTGTGACTTCTTATGTCTCTTCTAAGTAGGGTCTCATTCACACATTCTAACCATTTTTCCGCGGTCTACCTCTGGGAACGCTGCCATTTACTCTACCTTGATATACTTGTTTCGTTAGTCGTTCATTTGGCATTATCTCAACATGCCCGAACCATCTTAACCGATTTCTTTCCCATGTGCCTACTAGCGTCTCTTCTGCAACGCATTCTTTTAGAATTATCTCGTAACTTACTTTGTCCATCAGAGTTTTCCGGCATAATATGCGCATGAATCTCATGTCAATTGCGTTAATTTTACTCTTATCTTTTTCTTGATAAGTCCATGTCTCGCTACCGTATAGTACAGTCAGTACAAATATAGAATTATGTATTGTAATTATGTATTATGTATTTATAATTATTCATGCTTAATAATGGGTTTCCAAAACAATCCAAACGATTTCCAAGCGATTGGCAAAGAAAAAACCTAAAAATTTGTAATTTGCAGTGCAGCTACTCTTTTGAAAAGGCGATAACTTTTTGGATTTTATCTTTCAAACGATAAAAATTGAGTTCCAAACGTTTCCAAACAATTTCCAAACGGTTCAAAAAAAAAAATTTTGGAAAACATTAAAAGTGCAGTACAAGTGTGAAGTTAGCGTTCCATTTCTGAAAGGGCGATAACTTTTTGGATTTTATCGTCGAAACGATAAAAATAGGTTTCCAAATAATTCCAAACGATTTCCAAACGACTCCATATAAAAAAACATAATTACAAAAAGATGAAGTGCTATCTTCACGGACGTCTGCTTTAGATCCTAAATAATTTGCATGATAAAAAAAAATTTCCTAATACAAAAAATAATTGAAACTTCGGACATGCTAACACTTTCGCTCTAACTGTAAACCACGAAATACAAACTTTGGACCATTTTTTGAAAATTTTAGCCTACTTTTGGAAATCGATGAAAATTTTAGTGAATTATTGTTCTCGTGTTAAATTGATAGCGGTAAGTACTCAGATTGAAAAAAACCTTTTAGCAGACTAGCAAAAAAAAAGAACGTTGTGAATGACGTTTATAGGTTAGGTAATTGTGTCACATGCGTGCCACATGTGAAAAAATGATGATGCTTATATTTAATCAACCTTAATCATATGGATTGTATATTATTTTAAAAGGATTTTATTCAATTATTTTCATAGAGAGAATAGACCCAATTTTTAAAGTATGTGAAGACGCTTGCAAATTTGCTCATGAAAATCCTTTCTTTATACATTTTTATTTATTAAAACAGTATTCGTAATTTCTTTTGATAGATAGATTGTATTTTTTTATCACTATCAACTTTGCAGATACCTGGAACTATCAATTTCATGGAATAGTGGATATAAATACAAAAATCTGGACCTAAAATATAATTAAATACGTCACTTTACGCGCAGAAAAAAGAAATGTAACATTTACTTATCAAGAATTGTAAAGGGTTTCTTATAACCGTAACAGTATAAACTATATATAAATAAGAGGGCCAAAATGTCAAAATCACTTAGAATTTCGTAGATGTACCAATGAAATTAAGGTTAATTCAACGGTTATCCTTCAGTAAAATAAACCTGTATTCCCTCGTATTACATACATACTGTAAAATCCACTGAACCGAGATTAACGTAGTAACGTATTAGTATCGGTTTACTTAACTCGCCCCTAAAGTCGCAACGCAACCTATCCGCGCGGAGCACCGGGTGAATTCACGAAGCAATCGGCAATGAATGGATTGCATCACCTAACAAACATTCCTTTTAGACATTTCTGTGACAGTCGTCACATTACTCCATATTCCCACTTTGCAAGGAAGGGGTTTTATAAAAATAATACAATTTTGAATGGCACAACTTATTCACAGATCGCGTACACTTATGAGTTCATTGGAGCAAGACGTGTTTTTGTTCCGTGACTGTTTCAGCTGAACTATAGATATGATGTGAATGCTAGAACTTTTGTTGTGTGTCGCGATGGCATGGTTGCGTATTCAGAAGTCGTTCCCGAGTTCACCACCCCCAGTTACAAATGCATTTCAAAATTATTTTACATATCGCAACTCATATACTAGTGTAGTGCTTAAGACTGTTGACTTCCGTGCTTAGGTTTATGCGTTCGAATCCCCCCCCCCCCATTGCGTGCGAAATTTTAATTTTATTATTATTTATATAATATATTAATTATAACTTACAAATAACGATTAATTATAAGTATAACCGAAAATATTTATAAGAAATAACCGTGCGCTTATTTATTATTTTTTAGCAATACTTTTTCACAATTTATGGTGCTGTCTTAACTGTAGTCTACGCCGATAACATAATTCAGATCTCTTTCTATTAATCGTTAAAGTGACATGATAATTCGTAATTGAAGCATCCAGGAACTGTACAGAATAGCGAATGGATCGGTAAAATCTACTGATCCGCAGGTCAGCACCACTTGAGAATCGGTACTAGTAACCATCATTGATAGTCATACTTATTTGCCTATAATTGTAACGTTTACTGAACTGTCATGTTGTCCATATACGTACTAGAAAGATCGGTAGATTTAACTTGGTTTTCAGTAAAATGTAAGGTTTTTTTTCTGCGTGAGGGTGAATTCACGACGCGGATAAAGTTCCGAATAGGTGAAAGTGACGATTTCCTTCACACTGCGTATACTTATGTATTTTGACGTGCCGATTACGAAAATGATAATGAAAATTGGCGACTAGGCGTTTTTCATTGTGAAATCGCGAAAAAACCATAAAAAACGTGATTTTTTGCATTTATCACAGCCAATATGCAAAATATCGCAAAATGCTTCCAATAAAAGTTGTAAATCTTACAGAAATACACATTTTTTGTAGGATACATATTTTTGTACGAATGATAGTTTTCGAGAAAATTAGTGATATCTCGATTTTCATGAAAAAAACCGTAAAAATCATGCTCTTTTCGTTTTCGAGTGTTAACCGTCCCCAGGTGTCAGCAACCCGTCTTATACGCGTAATTGAACCCGTTTCCTAAGTTTTTTCTGGTTTCAGTCATAGGGGTGCCTTCCCGCCCCCATGACGCGTGGGAAAAGGGGCAGGGGTGTGACCTTATATTATTTCTGTGACCAGTCACAAAGGTGCCTTTCCGCCCCCACGACGCGTGG
>NC_046662.1:101786786-101792463 GCF_010883055.1 Belonocnema kinseyi
GATAAAAAAAAATACGTGTCTCTTATTTTTCGATGTATTACAACATATTGCAGTTTCATCAAAATCGGTGAGGGACACCTGGGATAGTTTCCTTGTCAGTACCAGTAGTTATCTGTTCGCACGCGGGTTGTCGTCCGCCAGCTGGTTAGGTATCAAAACTTACCACTCATCAATTTGTGTGCTACGATTTGCAAAATTATTTTTTAAAAGCCGCACTTCACGCTCACAATAATAAATGAGGGCCAGGCTGCAATTTAATAGGAATATATTTCGCCCAACTGTGGGAAGGCTCGTCATTACGTCAGCACATCGTGTCGTTCAAAGGCAAACACAAGTGGCCAGGGGCCTCCGAACTACTGGTTGCAGCCGTTTCCACCCAGGCCCCAAAAACTTTCAACACAAATTTTAAAAAACAATAAACTTTGTTTTCAATCAAGGAATGCAAAGACCCCACCGGACGACACACGCGTAATAGATGTTTGAGGCAACTGGAAGTTCATATCTTGGCCGCGTAGAGCGTCAAACATCATTGGTTGAATTTATCATTTAGCGTCACTGGTATCTTCACACTGAAAAAGGTGGTTTAGCTGATTCAGTTAACCGTTTAGTTGGATTTCGTTTTCCAAGAATATATAGCTGTGTCATCTAGATTTCTAGCTATTTTAGTTAAGTTTTCCATCTAGAAATTATCTGGTTAATTTATATAGATTAGTTATAGATGGTAAATTTACCTAAAATACATAGAAATATACGTAGCACAGCTTGGCTATCTTTTTTTCTTTCACTCTTGCCTCTTCTATCGCATTTTTAACTTTATCTTCCCCCCTTCATTATGAAGTCATATTTATAGAGTATATTACCCTGTCATTAAGTACATGTACCTACAAGTATATTTGGTGGATTCCCGTGGGCGAATATACCTCATACAATGCTCGGTTACGTGTCCTGAAATTTAGGAAGAGAGTTTTCAACTTTTTGTCGGACGTTACTTTTTTCTTATTCGCATTAACAGATTCTGGATTACGGAAGAGGCAGTTTACTCGACTCAAAAATACGAGGCAAGCGAATAATTTGCATGAATAGAAATACTTAGAATTAATTCGTCCCAGATATGCACACTGTACAGCGACTAGGCTCTTGCATATTGCAGCGGGTTCCCTCTGCGAAATGAAAGTGAGGTTATGGTCGACTGGTGGCTGGGCATTTGGTCGTGTGTGCAGGAGCCTGGTCATGTTCGTGCGAGAAAGAAAGGAACACCCACGCCACGAAGGAATCCCAAGGGCGACATTATGCTCCACGAGGCAGTTTGCAGTCAGAGCATTTTGTTATGCACGTGCACGAATGCCACTCCATTGCACTATATACTCACACCAGTATTAGAGTTCGATTCCTCGTTTTACATTCTGCCCTACATTAACCTCAATAACGAATCAGCAGAAGGTTACTCACCTATAATAGGGAAATAGGGTAGTGCGTAGGTACTCGGGCGCATAAATTGCCCAACATCAGGAAATGGTTTGCACGGTGTTAATTATTCACTCTTGGAGACCTCCGATTGAGGACCAAGGTCATTGCTAGCCATCCCCAAAAACTGTCTTCAATCGGAGATTGAGTGTCGTTGTGCTTGTCTGTCATAACTTTATTTTTTTTAATCCAAGTTTTAAAAATTTTTTATTAAAAAAATCGTTTCATGTTCGAAGCAGTTGATTTTTTGTAACATATTCGTTCAAGTTGAAAATCGTCATTACATATATTTTTCCAACATCTGCATGAAAATGGCTGATTTTCGATGCCTGCAGAGTGGAAAAAAACAGTAGATTTTAGAGCAGTCGGGGAATAACTTCACTGCGAAAACATTAACATCAGTATTTCGGAGTTATCTTGCGATTCGCTCGTACAGGTATACAAAAATAGGTCCCGGAAGCTGGAATTACAACATTTTCATATCGATGTGGGCACTATGCCATAATTTAGTGCTAATTTATGCTGCAGAAAAAAAATGTTGTGCCCGGTAATTTTGGTCAGCTGAAGCCTCAACTCCAGTAGTAGGTTAGTAGTAGTTAGGTTAGCCGTGAGGCTTACGTCGTAGGCGATATAACGCGTTCGGTTAGGTGGTTCGAAACCCGTCGACAGCGTTTTCGATTTTTAATAGCGTTAATATTGTCAGTGATGCCCGCGTGAATTTCCCGTAAACCCTATTATATTTTCTACCGAGTCCTCGACATCGTTTAACCCAACATTTCATTGATCTTTAACTAACGTTTTATATATTTTATAATTATATCTATTAAAATGTCAACTACCAAGTACATTATTAATTAAAGTACAGTTCGGTAGACATTGCTATTAATTCGTCACACTTTCATGTTTGTGAATGAGGTATTATCGAATTTCATTTTACCCAACTAGAAATGAAACTTTATCAAAGTGTTCATATGTCCTGAGTTTACGCAACTAAGTTTGGTAAAGTTTCTCGAATTATTTTTCTCCGTGTAATTAAATATGCCCGTCTTACATGGTAATTTTGAATGGGCAAGAGGTACACATTCGATGCTGCTGGGTACCTACACGAAGAGACTTTTCTATATCAATATTTGATTAAAATAAAATGTAAGAATTTAGGGATAATCGGGGTAGTGTTATAAAGATTCCTAATATAATAAGAGATAATGGTATTTCTTTATGTATTATTATAAAAGTAATTTTTTTTCTGCATAGTGCCCACATCAATATGACAATGTTGTAATTCCAGCTTCCGGGACCTTAAAAATTATGAATTTGCGCAATACTTTTAAATTCTCTAAATTAAAACTAATCCTCAATTTCAACTCGCATTAATAAAAATGTGAAGAAATAAAACATGTTCCTTTTCCAACTCCATAAAAACGTTTAAAAAAAAGTTTTTTTTTGAAAATATAGATTACAATGAATTTAAATTAATTAAAATGTATAAGGTAAGACGGATTCACATAGTCTTACTAGTTAATCCTGTGAGTCAGTCGGTATAAAATATCAAAGATCTAATTTGAATTTTTATCAAAAATAAATTAATATCTTTTAAATAAATTGCAGAACACAAAACAAATAAATACGATCGACCCTAATGAGTGCCTCTTCCTATTTAGAAAAACTTTAAAAAACTAATTGTTTTCCTACCAGTTCTATAAAAACCGTAGCAATAAAAAAATATTTTAAATTCAGAAAAAAATGAAAATCAACACTTCCTCTACTTCGAATCAATAACAATAAATATTTTTTAATTATCGTCTTCTAATTCAGAAAAAAAGAAAATAAACAATTCTTCAAGCACAATAAAAATCTTGTAAATAAAAAATGGCCTCTTCCAATTTAAAAAAAAACTATATCTCTTCCAACTGAATAAAAACTTTACATATAAAAAGGACTGCCAATTTTACAAAAATGAGAATTTTATCATTTCAAGGTTGATAAAAATGTTCAAAATACAATACTTCACAATTTTCCACACAATAAAAATGTATACCTAAAAAAGTTCCTCTTGCAATTGGAAATAAAGTAAATACCAAAATTAATTTTTTTTTTCAATTTTGCTCCTTTCAGATTAATAATTTTCAATTGTTACTTAACGTTACAATAAAAATTGTAACGTTAAAAGTTTAAATTTCTTTCCCTGAAATTTTTACCATTCAAAGCTTTCTATTTCAAACGATTCAGTTTAAAATTGTTTACTTTATAATATCTGATGTATAATTGCTCACTCAGATATTTTTTTCATTAGAAATTTTCTAACTTAATGGCTTAAAAATTTAATATTTTCGACTAAATATCATGCGAATAGGATTTTAAGTAAAATAAAATCTTTTAATTAATTAATATATTAATTTTAAGTTATTTTCACATTAAAATTAGTTTATAAAGTTTGAATCAGACATTTCAATTTTCTAAATTGTTAGGGCTTTCGTATTGAAAAAGTTGAATTTTCAACGTCAAAATCTGTAAATTGTTTAATTTAAAACTGATTTAGAATCATATTGTAAAATAATTATTGTGCAATTTTTAAAACTCGAAATACAGCTTAGTTTTAAAAACCATGAATTAATTGATATAGTTTTATTTTTAAATTCTTTCTATTAAAAATTTACGTTTAAAAATGAGGACATAAAACGAAAAATTGTAAACTAAAAGATTTTTGAATTAAGCGTTGTAATTTAATGATGTAGTGATTAAAACAGTTAACAACTAAACTTAACATTAAAAAAAAAGTTGAAATCGAATTTATTTTTAATTGAATTATATTATGTGATATGATATTTGTGATATTTCAACTGATTTGATTGATAGTTCTTCTAAAAACTTTGTGAAATTCCTTGTGAATAAATAAATTCTCTATCATACTCATTTCTCGGCTTTTTCCGGTCTTAAAAAATTCCCGGTCATTTCCCGGTTTTTGGTCCAGCGTCTATCCCACAAATGATAAGTTAACAAATCTCCATATATAGATTATTGGGAAGATAAAATTCAGTAAATGATAGTTAGTGTTATTTGACGAAAAATGTTGTTAAAGGATTATTTCTTTCAAAACTGAGACACTAGAAAAGTCGTGGTACCTAATCTGCCGTACAAACCAAAAAGATACGTAAGTGACATTGTCGCTTAGAGTTGTTCTCTTAAGCGTGGCAATGAAAAAGTCGACCTAAGTGGCAATGTCACTTACGTATCTTTTTACTTTGTACGGCAGTAATGCAAACTTTAATTACGTTCTACGCCTGCTCTAAGAGTAAGTAAAATATTGAAAATTTAAAATTGCGTTGAAAATTCAGAATTGAGCAGGTTCACATTGCCATATTTATTATTTTATTTTATTTACTTTAAATAATAAATAATCAATTTTTTTCATCTTAATTTTGAAATGAAATGTTAAAAATTTTTGTCTGATATAATTGCACATTTTTCAGGAGTTTCCAACAGAATTTCTTCCTGAATATATTTTACGGAAAATATGAATATATTAAATATGCTCTGAATTTAAAGCAACTATTAAAATAGTAAAAAACAGTTTATAACAAATAGTGAGGACGCTCATTTTTCTCGTAGGTTCAAGTAGGCTAGAGTTTCATATTGTAAAGGCATTTTTCGTTAAAAGTTGGATTTTTTTAGTGGTAATTATAACTTTCCGAAAAGGTAGTACCATTAGGAAATTTCGTGTCCTTCTATAAAGTTACTTTCATAAATTAAGAAACACTATTTGATTTGATTTAAAAAATGTATACCGTTCCTATACAGTTATATATTTATAAAGATAAAGAAAAAGATTATTCATAATTAACTTGCGTAATTGTTCTATACTTATTATAGTGGTCTAAGGAATATCCTTACTTTTTTATTCTAAAATGGCTCGATCTCTAAAAATTGTTCCTTCTCGTGTAAAATGTCCACTGTATATTGTCAGAATTAAAAAATAATTTAGGTATCTCTTTAGCCCATAATTTGCAAAAAATTGCTTATGTTATTTGAGTTTCCGCTGTTAATAGTTTGTTTTTTCATTTTAGAATAGAACAACAATAAAATGCATATGTACTGAAGTAAAATTATGAATTGATAGTGGAAATGAAAAAAGCAATTTTGAGCAAAAATAGACTTGAGAGATCCTGAAATATATATATATATATATATTAACCACCTATCTCACGGTTGTGAG
>NC_046662.1:101792563-101795544 GCF_010883055.1 Belonocnema kinseyi
CAGGGGAAATTTTGACACGAAAAGGAACAATTTGTAGGGGAGGTATTTTTGAAAATATACTTTTTTGGACCACGCTTTATTTATTGCCATTTGTTACCACTTTTAATAAACTTAGTTAACTACCACAGAATTTGAGTAGACGCCCTCAGATAATTCTAAGGATAATATTTTTTAATATTTGTATTGATATCACTTTTTAATAGGGTACGTTAATTAAGTTTTTTATGCATAAAAAAATAGCAAATTAGAAACTACATTTTTTCATTCAACAATTTCACAGCATTGCGCGCGCGCGCGCGCGCGCGTGTGTGTGTGTGTGTGTGTGTGATAAATAGTTAATTAACTCTGAAGCACCGGAAATTTTTGACCCAGCACTATAAGTGCGATTTATAGATATAAGATAGGTTTATATATGCGAATAGGTATTAGTATAATATTCGTAAACAAACCCACTGTAGCCAGCAAACGACCATCCGAGCGTATATGCCCATATATATTAAGAACTATATAAGTCCATGCAATAGTGTGCGCTCATACACTTCTCTCCGTTTTTCTTTTTGTCATGCACCAAAGTGAACCCGTGTAGAGATCTTAATGGGGTATTGTTGAGGGCCTAATGGGGTTTCCCTATATTTATCAGGATCTGCATGGGGCAAATTGTTAAGGGCCGTACTAGTTTGGTTACAAAAGATTGTTAGGGGCCGTCAAAGGAAATTTGTTCAGGCCCTTAACAAGAATCCTTATTATTTCCCAATTAATGTTAGGGCTCCTCATTATGGGCACCATAGGGCCTTTTGTGCAATAAATATTTTTGCACAAATATTTGACTGGGAACCAAGTTAAATCTACTGATCTTCCAAGTACAGTCGCTATTCTGTACAGTTCGTGGATGCTGCAATTATGAATTATCATGTCACTTTAACGAATACTATAAAGAGATCTAAATTATGTTATCGGCGTAGACTACAGTTAAGACAGCACTATAAATTGTGAAAAAGTATTGTTAAAAAATAATTAATAAATAAGCGCACGGTTATTTCTTATAAATATTTTCGGATATACTTATAATTAAGGGCATGTGACACAGCTAAATATCTATATTACCGACCGCACTTTATCAGTTCACTGAATGTTTTTTTGAACCTGAGAACTTTTTTTGTAAATAAAATATCGAGCTGAAACTTTGGAAAATGTATTAGAGTACAATAAAGTACGTTTAGGTACTGCATTTTGGTAGGAACTACGTTAAAGTACAAAGCTTAATAATAAAAGATGTAAAAAAGTATAGTTCAACTATTAATTTCATCGGCATCAGTCGGTAACATTGTACACGAAAATACGAACCCTGGCGGTCACTAGACGAGGCTCTAGAGGGTTCGTATTTTCGTGTACAACGTTACTGGCTGATGCCGTTGGAATTGATAGTTGAAATATTTTTTTACATCTTTTCTTGTTAAGCTTTGTACTTTAACATAGTTTTCTTTCGGCTCTTGCATTTCTCAAAGTTTGAAACGGATCTTTTATGTATAAGAAAAGTTGGAACGTTCAATAAATGTCGAGGTTCAGAAAAAAGATAAAATAATTTTCAGTGAAGTTCCTATCAAAATGCAGGGGTACAGTTCCGAATAGGTGAACGTGACGATTTCCTTCACACTGCGTATACTTATATGCATTTTGACGCGCTGATTACGAAAATGATAGTGAAAATTGGCGACTCGGCGATTTTCATGGTGAAATTGCGAAAAAACCATAAAAAATATTGTTTTTTGCGTTTATCTCAGCCAATATGCAAAATCTCGCAAAATGTTTTTAATAAAAGTTGTAGATCGTACAAAAATACACGTGTAACACATTTTTTTCTACGAGTGATAGTTTCCAAGAAAATTAGTGATATCTCGATTTTTATGAAAAAAAAACAAGGAGCATTCTCCATTGATTTCGGTTGGGTAACTACTCACGGTTTTTACCACGGGAAGGTTGGAGTATTTTAAAAAGAATTTTGTTTGTTCAATTTTTTAATTGTTTTTTTTTTACTTTTAAGATTTTTAAATATATTCTAATTTATTTTAATTAGAAATTCTGAGTATATTCTATTTATTGTCTTGATTGTATACTCCTTATAAGTTTTTTTATAATAGTCTGTTGAGTATATTTAGTGGCCAGAGTAATATGCTTTTATGTTAGTAATTAATTCTTTAAACAGATCAGCAACTATTTTCTTTACGCGTCGCCGCCACAAAAATTCGCAGAGATGCTCTGAAATGTTGCTCTTACGCACTCCTCCTCGTGAGAGAAATCGTCGCATCCACCGCCAAGATGACTCGATGTTTTGTGTGTGCGCTCCGGAATCGGGATTCACAAATTGTTCAGAATGATTCACAGTTTTGTGGACAAATCCGTGATCTTCGAGATTAATGTATCCCTTCCAACAATCGGTCTGGATTTCTGTCCCTTCCGCTACATGCTTTTTCATTAATGTAATTAAAGTAGCCTGATCTCTCTTATTATCCTTCTACTACACGTCCTCGCTCGTATTTTCTACGGCTGATTTTGCACTCATCGATTTCAACAACTTCACCGACACCGTCGATGCGACCATCCTCTTCGAAGTTACTGTCAAGAGCAAGCATGCAGACCTCTCTACAAAATGAGAAGCGGTCTGAAACTGTTTCTCGAGAAATCGATTGATTGTTTATAATGCTGCTTTCCCGGATCGTTTGTTCAAAATTAAAATTTAACACAAAACAATACGTAATGAGCATACCCCTTTTCCCACGCGTCGTGGGGGCGGGAAGGCAGCCCTGTGACTGTTTACAGAAATAATGTGCGGTCACACCCCTGCCCCTTTTCACACGCGTCGTGAGGGCGGGAAGGCACCAATGTGACTGGTCACAGAAATAATGTAAGGTCACACCCCTGTCCCTTTTCCACGAGTCGTGGGGGCGGGAAGGCACCCCTGTGATTGGTAACAGAAATAATGT
>NC_046662.1:101795644-101801676 GCF_010883055.1 Belonocnema kinseyi
GATAAAAAAAAATACGTGTCTCTTATTTTTCGATGTACTACAACATATTGCAGTTTCATCAAAATCGGTGAGGGACACCTGGGATAGTTTCCTTGTGAGTAACCAGTGAACCTCACTGATTAAACCAGTGACGGAGCTTCACTGAGAGAATCAGTGAAATCTCTCTGATTATAAGTGACACACTTTTGGCACTAACCAAAACTTGATAACTAACTTGATAAATCACCAAGCAATAATTAAATCAGATATAAAAATAAATGTGTGACTTGTGTTATTTATGTGATCTGAAAGAATTGAAATGAAACGACATACCTCTTGGTTCATTTGACACAGTCACCTCAAGATGAGAATTCAATCAAAGTGTCTTTTTCGGCCTAGAATTTTGAAGTGAAAATCCAGAGATAGTCGAGACACCAACCCCATTTCCGTCGAATCGACGAATTCCATTTCATTTTTTTATTCTTATGTAAAATGATATCCAGAATCCAAAACTCTTACCACATCTCTTGCAAATGTGCTGTTTTCGAGATGTAACACTAAACAGTTAAAATTTGATCTTTTTTCCCTCTCTTGATAAATGAGCTCATAATAAATACTAGTTGTTTGAACATTTTTTCCTCAGACGAATATTTATTGCACAAAATTAAATTAACTGTTAAATCAGACGGAACAAATCCTTTATCAATAAGCAAAAAACTATTTTATGAATAACAAAAAAAGTAACACTATTTTGAAAAAACAAACTAAAATACACATTTTTGTAATAAAAACTGATCCACTAAAGCTAATAATTTACAAGATAACAGAGCTTTCGTTGGAAGTCATTTTATCGAGTTACAGCAAATAATGATTTTTCATGGAGTAATTTAGTTTTAGAGAAAAAATTCCTGGAACAAACTATTCTTATCTACTTGATAAATACAAGTAAAGTCCTCTCTCTTTAAATTTTGCCGCTCTGAATAGTTACATTTCTCCTCATTCCTGCTCGAAGGTATCCCCCACCATCGCGCTATCGCTTCGAGCGCCGTTATTTGATTTTGTACAATAAATATTCGTGTGAAGAAACAAATGTTCCAAAAACTATTATTTCTTATGATCTCATTTACAAAGACGGCAAACAAAAATTTTAATGTTTAATGTGACATTTATAAAAAAAAAGTATTCATTTCGCATGTATCGAGAACTAAACATTTGCTAGAGATGTTCGGTACAGTTTAAGATTCTGGAGATCATTTTAGATTAGAATAACAAAAATCGATTGGACCTCGTCGATCCGATGGACACAGGGTTGGCCTCTGGACTAAGGAGAGGAAGAGCAGAAAAGAAGTTGAAAAGTCGCGGGAGACTCAAGGACTTCGCGAAGGATTCTCAACGACGATCTCGTTACGACGCGGTCCCCTTCAGTTTCCGTTCGGTTAACCGTAATGTACAACCAACCGGTGTAACGAGCATAATGGCGTCTAGCATAATAGTAGCCGGTAGAGCCGGTTGAAGGTCGGCCAAGTCGAGTATAAGAAAGCGGTGTTGTCGCTAACCATACGATTGAAAATCTTGGTCTTCGGTGCTTGGAATTCAGATCTCATTCTCAAACGAATCTACCTGTTCAGACCCAGGATGCATCACAATAAATCATTAATACGCCAATGTTTCAAATAAAGGGTCAAACAGCAAGAAAGCGTGATGACGCGATTCGGAAATGAAGGAATGTCGCGTATAGTGTGGAGAGGCATTTTGAGCGTGAGAAGCGTACATGAACTTCATGCTAGTACAAGTTAGTCAGCGCGGCACTCGGCGAGCGTTGGTAGCTATTAATGTCAATTTTTAAATTACAGATAATGAAGGTCACTCAAATGCGAAACGAGAGTTTCCAACGAAAACTAAATTTTTTTTTAATTATTCGTAGGGGTAATTCACAAAATACGTAATAAATTCAGGGGGGTGGAGGCAATCTGTTCAGTCAGGCTAACAATGGTTGCCACCACAGGGTCTTTCGTAAGTCCGGGAGTCACCTGAAATCTCAGTGACCAGCCCCACGAGAGAAACCCTCGTGTGGCTTGAGGACATGAAGCGTCAAGGGTGACAGACCTCTGCATGAATCTCGAGAGTGGCTTCGTATGTTTTTGGCACGCTGGTATGTTTGGAACGCTGGCTGTTTTTTTGCAATACAGTCAATAATTTTGATAATTTATCTCTTGGACACGCAAGTGGTATATCTGTGAGAATTGCCCATATATACGTATATTGGTTATTTTTAGGAAAGTCGGATAATTTTACTCTAAAAAATAAAATATTAATGTGATCACTAATTTTCAATTCAAAATAATAAAACATGATCTTTTCTTCTAGTTAAACCTACATTCCACTGGGTTTGAAGTGGGAAAATGCCAATTAAACAAATAATTACAGAGATGACAGTGTCAAGAAAATTAGTCTATAACAAATGCGTGATGAAGAGTGTCAGTGGAGTGAGAGACTCCTAAAATAAAAGACCTTAGATTCTAATAGAATCGCGTTGGGAGATTTCTTTAGGAAATGTCTTGGAAATAAATAGTATGGACCGTAATGCGAGATTATAAATAAGTTTATGCATTTTTGTGTCGCTAAGAGACATGATGATTCAGTGAAGCTATCCGCCTCGGGTCACTGCTAAAGAGAATGATCAACAGCCTGTATAAGAGCAGTATTGCAAAACGAACATGTTATTTAAATAGACAACATGGGAATTCTAGATTAATCTCAAAATGCATACCTCCTACTTATACCTACTCCTATATTTTCATTTTTCACTCTTCATATATGAAATTCCTTTATCTCCGGTAGTATATAACGATAATAGAACCTTACCCCTGAAGGAATTTTGCATCGAGAGGTGATTGTTGTCACCTCCAACGTTCGTGACCGCTGTGTAAGTATAACAGCGGTAAAAAACGAACTCCAAACTACACCGGGGTTCGATTCCTGAGCCGGTACCTCTGGAAAATTGTCTGTACCTTTACCGAGATTCTGGTGGGCTGAGGTCGAATTCCGGCTCTATCAGGAAAACACAGCGGGTGGTACCTTCCCCCTCCATGCTGTTACCTTCTCCGCTTCTCTTCGTTCAAGAGCGGAAGGCGGGAGGATAATTTTCGCTAGTTGACTAGTTTTCGTTTTTCCTTCCTTCTTTCCATCCTTATCGATGCAATTTTGACTTTCCAAGTCGGATTCATAACTCGGTTTGAGTTCGTTCGTCAGGGTTCACGCAAATTTTTAACAGTTCGTTTACAATTTAATATTTTACCAACTTTCAATAAAAAGCTGAGTTAAGTTTAAAGTGAAATAAATAGCTAGAATGTATGCGAGGGAAATATGTAGCTAATTTCAATATTTATTTCACTTTATTGAGATAATAGTTGGTTAAATAATATTTCATTATTATTTTGTATGAACGCTAACTGAAAAATTAATTAGATTAGTTTATTTATATTCTAGTATTATATTGTTGACAATACATATTTCTCATTAATTTTTATACACGCCTCCATACAAAAATTTGTTTTGTACATTTTGCTGCCAGTTCTAAGCCTCGGTAAAGTGTGAAGGAAAATTCATGGGAAATGTGAGTCGACCGTTCGACGGCGAACGAAGAGAAGCGGAGAAGGTAGTAGCATTGGAGGGGGAAGGCACCACCCGCTGTGTTTTCCTGACCGAGCCGCAACTCGACCCCAGCCGTTCTGGAGGTTTGGAACCCATATTAAGATGTAGGTCCTCCCATCGTGCACTTGATTGCAAACCAGTCCGTCAATTATGAAGTAAAAACCAGAATTTGCCCAATATGTCAAGATACACTGTTCTCATCAGATCACTTGATTGCACTAAAACTGCGTCTGTGACTAATGATATATACCGGGACAGCCCGTTCAAACTATTAACAAATTTTTTTAAATATAAAAAATGCCTTTAACGATTTCGTCAGTAACCATCTTAATCCTGAGAAATAATTTATTAATAATAATTAAAATAATAATAATAATATTGTATTAAACATCGTATTAAATTGAATTATAACATCATTATCTCACCAGTCACTTGACTTAGTCCGTGGCTATGATGAAAAACATGGCTCATCCGAGTTAAGGTTTGGAAAAGAATAATAAGAAATCTAAGCTAAGTAGCTCTAAGAAAGCATCCAGAGGCGACTGTTGTCGCCTCTAACGCTCGTGGCCGTTTTCTAAGTATAATAGCGGTAAAAAGACGAACTCCACACTACACAATGCTCATTTTGTATCAACATCATCGAAAAATATTTCAAACATCGTATTAAATTAACTTACAACATCCTGAGTTAATCACTAGAGTTAGTCCGTCGCTATGATGAAAAACCGGGTTCATTCGAGATAAAGGTTGAAACAATAAATTAATGGTATCTCTAAGAAAGCATCCAGAGGTGCATGTTATTACCTCTACGCTAGCGGCCGCTGTTTAATTATAACAGCGGTAAAACCCGAACTCCAAATGATAGATGATAGAAGCGCAGTGATGGCGGGTGGGGGTACGGATAGCAGGTAGCAGACAGGGCAGCGTCTCATGGTAAGTGGCCCTTAATTCTTATTATTCAACTTATGGTCATGTGAAAGTCCAAAATAAAAGGGTTCACTTTTGAGATTTCATTTTAGAATTCATAAAAGTTGTTGCGTTTGAGAGTTTTCGGAGTTTTCGGAGTCCCGCATAAAAGACATTTGAAATAACATAAGATGTCTGCAAAATGTAGGGCTATTTGTTTATAAAATATAGAATATGCATTAATAATTAATTGAAAACTTTTTTCTTCAGGATTCTTTGAAAACTCCAGACGAATTAGCGGATTTTCTGCAGTCAAATGGAGTCTAAGTGGACGCCATCAATTTATTGAAAGGTTCGCTACTTATATTATTCATTTCTGTATGATAATGCTTACAGTTACCGAATCATTCGATTTAAACATTTTTAACTTAGTAACTGTAGTACTGCTAAGAAAGTCGGTATGGGTTAGAAAATTAATTTCTTCATCTGAGAATCTAAGTACTGCATATTTGTAAGGTTTGTAACTGTTTTATTGAAAACTAGCCTTTTTAGGAATAAAGGCCAAAAATTTATTTCCAATTTTTTGTATTTCATTTAAATTGAGTCTTGTTCGTGATAAAAAATCCATCATCTTGGTCAAAGTTTCATCTTTTTTTCAAAAAAAAAGCTACTGCATTTACAATTTCATAAATTCAGTTGGAAACGCATCTCTTTGTTTACGAATTAGTTACGAATTAATAAAGGGTATGATTATTTTTTTTTGCATTTAGTAGTAGAATTTCATAACAAAACGATTTATTTTCATTTGAAATTATGGAACTTTAACTTGGATAGTTATTTTTTAAACGAAAAAGGTGAAGCTTTAGCCAAGAAGATTGATTTTCAAGCACGGTAAATACTGAAATTCAATAAATTTCACATGAAATCCTTAATAAATTCAAAAAAATTTGATTTTATTGCTAAAAAACGAGAAAGTTACATGAGGGCCATACTTAAATGATTAAAAGCTGGCATTCCTTCTTTACGAAAGAACGCGAACTTTACTTATTAATCATTGTAATTTGTGATAATTAATGAATTACTTGCCTTTTGTTACTTAATCTGTAAGAAATGTTCGCCGTGGAATTCGATGAAAATAAATTCAAAAAACAAGTTTCAGTCCTATATCGAATAGATGCTTCTGAAAATTCTTAAAGCATATAAGAAGAACAATATATATAAGAACAATTTGTGACAGTAAACTCTGATTTTTTAAACATTTCGAACATAAAAACTAATATATATTATTTTTTCAGGGTGGACATCAGCGAAACTAATATGGATGTACGAAGTGCCTTAATGTATCTTGCTACTATCGCTTCTACTCAAAAGTCTTGGAAGAGAGACATTTAATTAACTTTTCTGTTTATTCGCCCATTTGTTTTTTATTTTATAGATTTTTTCTGATTGGATTTATGTTTAATTAATAACTTCCTTATAATATAATAATAAAT
>NC_046662.1:101801776-101806003 GCF_010883055.1 Belonocnema kinseyi
TCATGTCAGCTTTATGACTTCATCCGCTGGAGTCACGCAACTCACTCCCAGTTGAACCGACATGATCGTTTCAATGGTGTCAGAATTCGCCCCCTTTGGGGCGATTGATCGCTCCATTTGGTGTGTCCAGCCCCTCCAAGCACGGGAGTCGCTGTCCACTCCAACGAAAAGTCACGCTCCACTCCAAAGGGAGAAGCTCACTTCTGGCTTCAAGTTGGAGCGACGATTAACACCATTGGAGTTCTATATCACTCCAAGAAATTAAGAGTGTGATTTAACGTGAAATAGAATAGATTTAGATTGAAGTGTTCTAGAAGTGTCTACTTTCCTTGGCTATTATAATTAATTCCTGCGCTCGCAAGTTTGAGCGCGTTTAGGGCGCGCGACTGTTGTTTCTCGCGCTTTACACATACGGTCTTTTTTTTGAAAATGCATTATTATATCTGAGAATATATGAAAGACTGTGAAAATGTTGCATGAAAAAATGTAACTTTTGGATTTTCCATGATTTTTCATGCTGTCAAAATTGAATTTTTGATTTATCAAGAAAATTCAAAAAGTTGTTGTGATAATCTTCTGGGGCATTTAGAAATCAAACGTTTTCTTTTCTTTCCATTTTTTCATATCGTCCATAAATTGGCTTAAAAGGTTCATTTTCGTGTATTTTTTGTAATTTTGTAAATCCTATAATTCTAATAATTTTTTATTTTATAAAAAAAGTCATTAGATAAATTTTTCGAATTTTTAAATACTATGGATAACAGTACGAAGGATTCTTGAATTTTGAAAAAATGGTATCAAAAATATTTAAAAGGCACTCACTTTTTGAATTTTTATCCAAAATGGCTGTCTAAAGAACTTGAACTTTACTTTAGGACACTAAAAGAGTGTACCAGAGGCCAATCTAATAGAATTATGTTTTCGAAAGTTATTGTGCTGACAGACAGACAGGCATAAATACATACAGACAGACCGACAGACAGATTCGTAAAAACCTATTTTTCGGATTTAAGGAGTTTAAAAACGTGGAGATTTGAGAAAAACTGGGGAGGGGGCGGGTTGTCAAATTTTACACATATCTAATACCTTCTCTGATGAGAATGTAAAAAAACCATTAAAAACCATTTTTTTGCTCTTCCTTCGGTGAAAAAATGTTATCTATACCGTATTTTGCACCGTTTAACCGAAAAATGTAATTTTTGGATTTTTCATTATTTCTATACTGTCAAAATTTGAATTTTCGATTTTTCAAGAGAATTCAAAAACTTTTTATGATAATCTTGTAGGACATTCAAAAAGCAACATTTTTATTTCCTTGACTGTTTTTCATATAGTGCGTTATTTGCCATAAAATGACGATTTTCGTGTTTTTTTGGAATTTTGTAAATGCTATAATTCTGGTAACTTTTGATTTTTCGAAAAATGTCATTAGGACAAATTGTTAGACTTTTTGAATAACATGATTAACTGTACAGAGAATTTTTGAATTTTGAAAAAAGTGGCTTCAAAAATATTCAAAATGTGCTGACTTTTTGAATTTTCATCCAAAATGGCTGGCTAACAAACATGACCTGTTTCAAAACGTGGACATTTGACAAAAACTGGGGCGAGGGGGGGGGGTGTCAAATTTTACACAAATCTAATACCTTCTCTGATGAGAATGTAAAAATACTTGTTGATCTCAATGCAGTGGTGGCACCACATAAATGAAATTGTTCGTTGACTATTTTCGCATTGCCTTTCGAATGCAGTGTTAACCGGTTGGAGACCTTCGAACCGATCGACTTTCGCTTCAAGAGGCTTGAATTGCCAGCTTGAACACTGTAGTCACCGAAATCAGAGGCAACAACTCGCATAAGTATAATCTGGCAGGAATGCAGTTACGCGACTGCTTACATCCATACAGGACGTAACTCCATTGCCTACACGCTTAACGAATGACGCGTAACAATGGTTCTTGTCTGTTACAAGAGCATTGTCTTGTCATACTTATATATATTTCATGAAACAAGCGACATAAGAAGAGCGAGTGGGCGTTCTGTGACCTTGGCACAAAAAATATGCCTTCATTGCTCAAATGTATTTCACTTTTTGTGTTTCACTAATTCACTCAACAAGCAAGTGCATACAGTAATACAAGTAGATGGCTTTTCAGAACAATTAAATTTCATTTTTACCATAATTTAAGGGCATGTGATACTTAGAAAATTATGGATTTTATCAGTGCTAGGTTCTCTCGGCTTTTTGCCTACAATTATAAAGATTGTGTCTTCAAAATCTGGGGAATGATAGCGAACATGCTAACGGACGTCCTCGGGCTCTTTTTGTAGGTTAATTAGGAAAAATTTAATTTTGCTAAATTTGGTATGCGTGTGTGTGTATATTTTGAGGTTATGGGTGTTACAATTCTCTCCCATAATTATTCTTGAGTGCTACAGGCAGCATTGGTATGACAGAGACCTACATTTTTGTTATTATGCCTAAAACCAAAAGATTCCGGGGACGTCCTTTATAATATTTTATAGCATCTCCGAATTCAGTTTTTAAAAATTTTCATTCTTGAGGAAAAAAGGCGAGGGAACTGAACCCGATTTACCACACGACGAATTATTACATGCCCAGAAGTTCATAAATTAATTTCAACCATAAAATTTTCTTAAATAGCGTTTCTCTGTCTGAAATATGTAGTAATACAATGAAAAAGATTTGTGCTGACAGAAAATGGAATAAAAGGATTGTATTGCTAAAATTGTGGCCATCCGGAAATTTTAGAAAAAAGAAGCTAATGTTGATTGATGCCTGCGTTATTTAAGTCGACTTATTGGAAATGTCCCATGTAGAAATTTCCCTACTTATTTCCAAGTTCCGATCTGGGCCCGATCGGATTTTCACATGTGGCCGCGTCGGGTGATGTGGCTCGCGTCGGAACCACGTCGGGTCGTGTTAGGTTAGACAAGATTATGTCAAGTTTTCTTTTGTCGCCATGATATTGTTTTGTTTATATCTGACTTAAAATTCCAAAAGCAAAAAGTACATTGCGCGTTCGGAAGCTCAGAAATGTTAGTGAGATTTCTTATATCCGCAATGAAGACGAGGAAAAACTTCCGAAAAGCGCTTACGTCCGATTAATTCGAAACTTCGTATACCCATGATTTTAACGCGCTGATCACGAACATGATAGTGAAAATGCCCGCAAATTTGATTTTTAAAGTCAAACCCAAAAAAAAAATTTTAATTTCATGTTTTTCGGTTTATTTCAGTCAATAATAAAAATTTACAAAAAAAAGTGTAAATAAACATTGTAGATCTTTCAATAATACACATTTTATGTGGTATATGTTTCTAAGGGTGATCCAAAAATGCATGGCAAAATTTTTTAGCATGTTAGAGGGCAACGATCCCCCCATTTTATTCCGAATCCGAAAAAAGAAATTCTCTAATTTTTCATTTTTCTATTTTTTTATTTCAACAGGTCCCAGTTTTGACTTACGTTTCCCATGTAAAATGCGTCGGGAAAAATCAATTTTTTGAGTTTTTGGAATAATTTTTTGGGGTTTGAAAAAATGTGACGGGAAATTTTGGGTTCCTGTAGAGAATTATCCAACGAAGAATTTTATCTATCACACATATGGGTTTGACACCCCGAACACACTTCCACGAGTACCTGAAAACTACCCTTAAAACAAAAAATTCAATTCTTTACTTCAATTTCATTTTTTTACTTAAAATTATTAATATTGGTCGAGTGGAATACTTATTATCATTGGTTTATTAATTTTCAAATATTTAAACAAATGAAATCTGTTTAAATAAGTTTTTTCCCTCCAAAATTCGTTTCCCCCCCTAAAAATTATTACTATTAGCCTAGAGGAATTTTTATTAACATTTGTTGATTAATTTTGTTTAGTACTTAAACAAACGGAATTTTTTTTAACAATTTTTTCGAAAATTCTTTTTTCCTTAAAAATTATTACTATCAGTCCAGTAGAATATTTATTAACATTATTTCATTCATTTTCAATTGTTTAAACAAATAGAATTTGTTGAAAAAATTTTTAATAAAAATTATTAATATTTCTTCAATGGAATATTAATCAACATTGTTTGATTAACTTTATTTTTTTTATTTTCAATAAAAACTATCACTTCAATATAACTGATAAATTAAATATTATAAAATTACAAAGGAAATTTAAACCTACAAACTAAAAATAACGCCGAGATTTT
>NC_046662.1:101806103-101809503 GCF_010883055.1 Belonocnema kinseyi
ACGCCAATTAGCACAAATGGTAAGTTCCGACAGTGCCTACAAGTGTGCCTACTGGCCGCTAAATGGCAATACCGGTTTCATATGTATACACCTGGTAGAAATTGTTTAAAAAATCAATTTTTTTATTGCAAAATATGGAAAATCACATTACTTTGTGACTGCCAATGTTTGGCTGCCATTGTCGGCCCAACACTGGGTACCAGTATTGGACCAAACCTGGCTGCCATCGTCGTGCCATTGCCGGATTGATAACTATGGCCTTGACTTGGCAGCCAGGGCTTGGCTGTCATTGTCGGCCCAACTCTGGCTACGGTCTAAGGATATAAGAAAAAACATTTAAAAAATAAATATTAATTGATTGCGAGTTCTTTGAACATAAATATTAATGGCCCTGTTTATATTGAATACATATATTTTATTTTGAACATTATATTACAAATAAAATTTCTAACGCTACGGGGTATCGAACCTACATCTATATACCTAAATCTATTGCCCAGCAGTCGGACGTGCTAACCACTCCGCTAAAACGACAAGTTGAAACTCTGTTAAAAACGTCATCCTCATAAGCTGCAGTTCTGAAAAGTTAAAGAACCAAATTTTAAGCTCTCGTTTTCTAATTATTTATTATCATGCGATGAAATGTTAATAGGAATATCAATACAATAATTTTTAAATAAATAATTTTAATCGATTACAATTTTTCTTCGCTTAATATTTCATTTTTTCCGTTGTAGCCTGCTTTACAACTTTTTGCAATGACAGGAAATGTAATATTCATAAACATTAAAAATGTTTAATGACAGAACTTAACAAATTTCATCGTGAACTTTGACAATTTTTCAATAAATTTTTTTTATCTTTCGTGTAAGATTTATTTGTTAGGTGCTAAAACTGAGACTTGGCGAAACAAAGTGCCGATTCTGGGTCAAGCATCAGTGGAGAATCGGTAAATATAAATAGCCAATATAGCCTGCCAGTAGTGGCTCAAAATTGGGCCGATTTAAATAAAACATGGTTTGTCGTGATAAAAGTGACACTTGGCCCAGTAATGTGCCGTCACTGGGCCAGACTTTGGCTGATCCTCGTGAAACATGGTTCCCCGTACTAAAAGTGATACTTGGCGCAATAAAGTGCCGATACTGGGCCAAGCATCGGTGGAGGATCGGCAAATATAAATAGCCAATATAGGCTGCCAGCACTGGCTCAACACTGGGCCGATTAAAATGCCGATATTGGCCCAATAACTTTAGCCGACCATTGGCTGCCAAAATTGGACCAATACTGGGCCGTGTATTCAGCTCCGGCAATTCGCACTTGGGATGTATCTTTTTGGTTTGTTCGGCAGTGTATAGCACTCTTTAGGAAAGGAGAAAAAAATCACGAGAGAAGTAAAAAAGCCCGCTGGTGTACTGCGAATTACGTTAAAGTTCGAGAAATATTAAATGCGCAAGGAGCATCTCGATACCGGAAGATCGCTCCTCGATCACTACTCTTGGTGACTTGGATGAAGGTGCAAGTAAGGTTAGATTGGTTAGTGATAAAACATTGCGGTTAGGAGGGTGAGAGAAGGAGCAACGCGCAACTAGATCATTTATGTGATCTATGGGTCACGATTCAGTCAACTCACCTTTGCCCTAGCCGAGACCACTATGCGGCATTGTGGCCGCACGACTCCGACATATTTCATGGTTTACGGCTTCATTGCCAAAGGCTCATGGGAAAGATCGAAAGTCGCTGACTTCCTCGAGGAAAATAATTTGCCTTGCACTCAAATTGGTGCAGAAATTGGCAAAGGCTGAGCAAACTTACAGACAAGAGAAAATTTGGCAACCAAAACATCTTAAAGCAATCGAATTAAAAATATTAGAGTAGGCGCATTCCATTTGTATCAGGCAAAATTCCCGAAAAGTATAGGTCAGGTGCGCTACTGTTAGAATACCGGCAGAAGTACTGGCTTTATACCGATAAAAGCCCTAATGATAACAATGTTCTGTACTGACTTGCAGTATTTAGCCTGTACTGGGCTAGCACTTACATTTGGTACTGGTTCGGTACCCTCTGTTAGTACTGGCCCAGTACTGGCTCAAATAATACTACAAACTCGGCGAGACACTGACCTGCAGTACTGGTCCAGCACTGAAGTTCACCATTGGGCCACTACTGCAGATTAGTACTGGGCAGGTACTGGTCAGGCTTCAAGTGATAACGAATATATCATAGGTAGAAATACACCACCGGCCCAGTACTGGCCTAGTACCGTCTTTCGGAGTTCCAGTACTGGCTGATTGTACTGGGCCAGTACTTGCTTGTAACGCTTGGCGGTACTGGCAAAATATTGACTGTCAGTACTGGGGAAGTACTGGCAAACCGCTGACGTACGAAAATGCCGGAGTTAATTTAAAAAATGATAAAAAATTGTTTTAAAGACCATCCATTCATCATCATACGACTGCATATCGTCCGAATTATTTATAATTACAAAAATATAACTTTCAATCTATTTGTTTCTTTTAACACCCACTATTTCTATGATTTAAAGATATAACACAAATGGTATTTAAAAAATAAATAATAATCGACTGAGAGTATTTTGTCAATACATGTAAATGGCACTGCTTAGAATGAATACATATATTACACTTTTACACATTAAATTACTCCTAAGCCAGTAGTACACCAGTATGATGCCAACCGTTGTTTCAACGCTTGTGTCAGTGTTTGACCAGTCATACGTATCAGTACTGCGCCAGTAATAGACTCAGTATCACGACACCCACTGGTTGAACTCTTATGTCAGCCACTGCTACTTCAATCGCTGGGGAAACGTCGGTGTCAGTATTTTACCAGTAACGCATATCACTCTTCAGCCAGTTGTAAACCAGTATGATGCCAACCGTTCTTTGAACTCTTGTTTCAGTATTTTACCAGTAATACGTATCAGTACATTGGTTCATTAATTCGTAATTTTTAAACAAATTTGATGAAAATTCGTTTTATCCCTAAAAATTATCACTATTGGTCTAGTGCAATATTTATTAACATTATTTCATTCATTGTAAATTATTTAAACAAATGAAATTTGTTTGAATAATTTCGTTTCCAATTTTTTTGTAATAAAAATTATTGCTGTGGGTCTAGTGAAATCAATACTTATTATTATTATTATTATTATTATTATTATTACACCATTAAGCCATTTCCCTTTCGGGGTAGGCGTGACTCACTCTGCAGGGGAAAGGAGTAGTGTGTGGATGGGATAGAAATTTTTCAGATTGATCCAGAATTCTCGTGCTAATTAAGTAAATAATACGTTCGTTCCGCAACACTGCTCCGACCCAGGTTGCTGATCAATCTCTCTAGCAATCACCCCAAGCGAAGAACCTCACGAAGCCGTTAT
>NC_046662.1:101809603-101816382 GCF_010883055.1 Belonocnema kinseyi
GCGCATACTTTGAATAAAATATTTGTTATCATTCTCTTGAAATAAATGTGTTTTTTTCTTGAAAAAATACCGGTTTCATATGTATACACCTGGTATTAGAAAATGGTCTTGCGATGTTTTACTAGTCGCGGACAGTCAAAAATACAAGGCAAAAAGAACACAGTCACTTGCGGACGATGCCTTTGTCGAAGAGCTCGAGCACAGCCTCAAAATACAACATCAAAACATACGTAAGGGACACTGTGTATTTAGTAGCTGTTCCGAACTTACCCGATCGATCGCCGCTAGTATATAGCCGAATTTATCCGGGACTTATTTCCTGTGGATTTCCGATCAGAGTTCGAGCTAATTTACAAAGCTAAAAGATACGTAAGGGCAAGCGATTCTTTTCGTTTGTCAATTCGCGTCGCACTCGGTCACTTTTACAACGCAAAAAAGACACAAATTTCTTTAGGTTCCTTTTCACGTGTTTGCCGATGACGTATTGCCTTCCTTGTACAACTTTTAGGACACGCAAAGTGCTTTGTGTATCTTTTTCTGTTGTTTTTTAAAACTTTTTCGACTTTTCTCATTTATAAACAATCGTTTTTGGCATTAAATATTAATAATTAATATATTTTATTGACACAGTTAGATGGAGCTTTCTCTTACGAATCCAGCGATACCAAAAACTCATTTTTCATAAAAATGTCACTTATGTATCTTTTTAGTTTGGACGGCAGTACAGTCTACAATCTACATTCAGATCATGGCTTAACACTAAATTAATCACCTTAAAGAACCCGATTTGCTATACTTAAAGTCAAGATTTCACAGTAGGTACTATTTTGTTACCTCTTCTGTTTTGTCTTCCTTTCGTTTGTTTTCTATGTCTCTTTCTCTTTCCCTCTCTTTAGGTGAGAGGATCAGGAGAACCGGTACCTCGGAAGTACGTCGTACGTATCTGTGTCTACAGTTATTCCAAGATTTTTTCCGTCTTCTCCGTTTCGTATACGCCTATTATGGACCTCCAAGGGTAAAACTTTTTGGGCAATTAGAATTGTTATAGGTCCATCGTTTTAAAACAATAACAGATACATCTTTCGCTCTGACAGTAAAAGTCCCATGCACAGCATCCAATGCTAACAATCAGCATATTTAATTAGTCTTCCAAGTAAGATTGAAGATCCAGCGGACCAGAGTTATGAATCACTTAATTTTGCATACGTGTAACAATTTAAGGACACCCATTAACTCATTGCTGTAAATTTATTATCCTCTTGATATAATTATAATTCAATTTCACCCCATCGACTTAAAGCATTCTTCATCATTGTCTACATAATTTATCAACTATGGCAGTCATCCACTGTTAAGGTTTTCTCGCTATTCAAATCAGAAGGTACTTTATACATTCTCATTCATGAGAGTGTAATGTAATCGTTCAAATTTTCAATCTTCGGGTTTTAACGGATCTCTACGTGTCAGAATAAGTTAGAAAATTTCAATTTAAAGATTTCACTAGATATCAAATATATTTAGAAACTATCTCAGATAAATTTTTTGATTAGAGCAAAATTCAAAAAGTTAAAACTTTTTTTAAATTTCGCACAAAATTTTGTTATGTGTGTTAAGATATTCTTGTCAAATTTTCTAGTACGCGACAAAAAGATTTGCAAATTATCCTAATGACATCCCAAGTGCGAAGTCACATACGGCCCAACTTTGGCCCATAGCCGGCAAAAATATTACCGAAGCTCGGCTGCCATTATCGCGCCAAGGACGGAATGATAACTATGGCCTGCACTTGGTAGCCAAGGTTTGGCTGCCATTGTCGGCCCAGCACTGGGTACGAGTATTGGACCAAACCTGGCTGCCATCGTCGCGCCATTGCCAAATTGATGACTATGGCCATGACTTGGCAGCCAAGGCTTGGCTGCCATTGACGGCCCAACACTGGCTACGGTCTAAGGATATGACAAGTTAGACAAGTTAAAGAACCAAATTTTAAGCTCTCTTTTTCTAATTATTTATTATTATGCGATGAAATTTTAACAGGAATATCAATACAATAATTTTTAAATCAATAATTTAAATCGATTATAATTTTTCTTCGCGTAATATTTCATTTTTTCCGTTGTAGCCTGCTTTACAACTTTTTGCAATGACAGGAAATGTAATTTTTTATAAACATTAAAAAATTTTAATGACAGAACTTAAAAAAATTTCATTGTGAACTTTGACAATTTTTCAATAAATTTTTTTTATCTTTCGTGTAAGATTTATTTATCAGTTGCTAAAACTGAGGCTTGGCAAAACAAAGTGCCGATTCTGGGTCAAGCATCGGTGGAGAATCGGCAAATATAAATAGCCAATATAGCCTGCCAGTAGTGGCTCAAAATTGGGCCGATTTAAATAAAACATGGTTTGTCGTGATAAAAGTGACACTTGGCCCAGTAATGTGCCGTCACTGGGCCAGACTTTGGCTGATCCTCGTGAAACATGGTTCCCCGTACTAAAAGTGATACTTGGCGCGATAAAGTGCCGATACTGGGCTAAGCCTCGGTGGAGGATCGGAAAATATAAATAGCTAATATAGGCTGCTAGCACTGGCTCAACACTGGGCCGATTAAAATGCCGATATTGGTCCAAAAACTTTAGCCGACCTTTGGCTGCAAAAATTGGACCAACACTGGGCCGTGTATTCAGCTCCGGCAATTCTTACTTGGGATGTTTAATTTCGATAAAAATTAAGAAAGTCGTATGCATTTCAACATTTTGAAAATTTTCAATCAATGGAGAACAAATATGTTTTAATAGATAAAGAAATATCAACCCAAATTTGTACTATATATAAAATATATTTCGAAACTATTCTTATGAAATTTGTTAATTAGACCAAAATTCAAAAAGTTATATTATTTTCAAGAAGATTCAATTTTTGTTTTTAAGAGATCCGCAAAACATTATTTTTATTAGATTTTAATAAGATTTACAACTTACCTTGATGAATTGTTTCAATTGGACACAAATTGAGAATGTTCTAGATTAATTAATGAAAGTAGAGTTGCCTTAGAACTGGAAAAATTTGTTTTTATTAACATTATATTGAAAAACATACTTAATTCTTATATGCTGTTCAATTTTGTCTACATCGTTTTATTTTTCAAAGACAAGTGACTCTATAGCCTAAATATCGAGAGCGAATCGCGAGGGTCGCAGTTATAATGTAATCGTCAAAGCCGCAGGGGCTTTGAGAACCTTCTTTAAAAACAAATGGAAAAAACTTTTTAGTTCCAATTTATGGCTGTAATTTCTCAGAAGTTTAAATCAAAGTTGTCGATTTAAGTTACAATATTCATGATATTTGATAAAATACAGTTGAAGTGAACGCATTAAGCGTGCGAAAACGAGCCCAAAGCGCGAGAGCGTACCAGCGCACACTAGACACGCTCAAACTTGTTTTCTTATCATTAGGTTCGATTACTTTTTCTATAGTTGAGTGCTAGACCATGACCTGAATCTGCGATCAAGGCCACAGACTAAGATTGACGAAAATTTCTATAGATGTTAATATCTGCTCCATATATGGAAAGGCCATACTTCCGAATGGATACAGGTCACAGACATTGCATGCAGCTTAGGATCTTGCGTTATTCCGTCTTGGAAGAAAGAGCATTGTTATGCTGAGTGAAAAAGCATGTCACGTTATACGTTATAGCGGGCAAGATACTCAGTTTGCTGGCCGATTACGGAAGATGGAAGAACAGCTGCCAACACGAAAACAGCTGCGTCCTGCAGACTCCTCTCTTTCTCTATGTAATCTGTAATTCTATGTTTATCATCAAACTATACAGATTAAAATTATATTTCCAGGTAGCCCTTAATTATGTGGATAACCCTATTAAGTCCCTTTCATATATCCCAATCAAACATTGACAATTAAATACATTTATAAGGCATAAAGACAGACAAATAAGTTTTATTCTCAAATTCACCTGTGCCTTTCATTTAATTTGCAAAAAAACTTCTACAAATTAACTCAAATGATCTTTGTAATAATTATTCATATTGTCAGGTGCATATTAAAATACAATTGACCGATATCATAAACTAGAGTTTCTTCCACGTTTTAGATGTTAGGATCTCGTTTAGTTTGCCGATCGTATCAAGAGATCGCGTAATGCGTGAAGCACGAGCACTAATTATGAACGCCGTTACTTTCCAGGTGGAACCACATCTCCGTTTCTGTTACTATCCATCTGTGGCATTTTCACATTCCGCATTCCCAACATATTTTCCTTGTCTAAAGTCTAAATGACTGCCATGTCCTCGATTGGTGATATCCACATTCTAATGCCACGCTATCCTAAAAGAAGAGAATAGCCATCTTTTACAAACACCATAAAAGTTTGATCGGCTCTTGGAGAGAAAACATTTGGTAGATTTATTTGGGTCACACAAATATATATTTCTATATGACTCTAAACCTCCATTATTTTATTTATACAAACTTCATGTTATTAGAGATTTAAGATCTTTTATTCGGAAATGATAATTATTTATACAGCACTTACACCAGCAAAGAAGACAACCAACTGAAACTGAAGATAGTTAAAAGCCATTTTATTCATACATGTATATTTTATTCTGAACTGCCAAAGTAACGATACGACCGACAACCCACGCGGAAAATTTTCATGGCAGTATTGTGTTAAGTTTGGCCCAGGTCTCGTTTTATCTAGACTGTTTAGTCTGGAAAATCTAATCTGGCCCGGGTTTCGCGCTAGTCTTATCCAAGTCTCACTTTATCTAGACAAGATTGACTGCTTAGCTTGTAAGGTCTGCTCTGGCCCAGGGCAAGCGTTGCTCGGCTATCCCAGAACAATAAAAGTTCTAAGTTTGGTTTCAAAAGTTCGCTATAGTCTTCACAGCGACTATCCGTTGTTGAGAAGCGTTTGATTTGAGGGTAAACAAAATCCAAAATAGCAGCCAAACTTTTCTTGACATTTATTAATAAAGAAAAAAAAAAAGAATTATTAATACATGCCACACATCTTCTGTAAAGCATTGATAGGTAACATAAAATAAGTTGAACTCAAAATGAAAGATGAAAGCACACTTAATCCAATCAAAACACCCCTAAAAAATTGTTTATGGCGTTTATTTTGGAAATGTTGCATCGGAAAAAAATTATTTTTTACAGCCAAATACTTCTTATCATTTACAATCAGAATGCTAATGTGGATTTTTCCTCTGCGCATCATAATTTCTGGGTAATCAACATTGAGAGTAGAGGGTGAGTTGCACCGCGCGGGTGGCACGCTCCTTCCGTAACTTATATTTCGAAATGGGGTCGTTGCTGGATAAAAGTGTATATGAATAAAAATGTACGGAATTTTCCGTTTTACAATGTAATCCTAACACGTTTTTCTCAAAATATAAAAAATATAAATAAAACCATCTTGTTTCGAGATATGAGCTATGGAAGGAGCGTGCCTCCCGCGAGTTCAAACTTACCCCCTACTTTGAGGGTCGACTGCTCAGAGAAAATTTCAGGAAAATTTCATACCGAAATTCTTACTGACATTTTAAGAACTATTTTTCTGCACTATTCTTGGATAAAACACAAAAATTTTATCTTAATCGTGAAAATTTTTATTTTAATTTAAAAAATTCTATTTTCCAGCGAATCTATACATGTAAGAAACAAGTAAAAAGGAGAATTTTGTAATTTTCTAAAAAAAATGGTTTCTCTACATTTTGTAGGGCAAATAAAATAATAATAAAGAATACAATTTTTACTTCGGCAATATCTGAATAAGCACTCCGCTTCTAGGTACAAAAATACGTAAATAAACTAATTTCTTTTTAAGGTTGTAATGATTCTCTGCTTTACAGCGTAAGCAGAATAAAATTTCGCATTTTTGACCTTAAGGGCATGTGGCACAGCTAAATACCTATATTACCGACCTCACTTTTTCAGTTCACTGACTGTTTTTTTTAACCATTTTGCTAGGAACTTCACTGAAAATTATTTCATCTTATTTCTGAACCTCGACATTTTTGGAACGTTCGAATTTTTTTATACATAAAATATCGGTCTCAAACTTTGAAAAATGCAAGAGCCTAAAGAAAACTACGTTTAAGTACAAAACTTAATAATAAAAGATGTAAAAAAAATTTCAACTATCAACTCCACTTGCATCAGCCGGCAACGTTGTATACGAAAATACGAACCCTCTAGAGCCGCGATTCCCAAACTACTATCGGCGAGAAAACTATAGGCATCTGCCTTTAAAGCTTAACAACTCAGTCAAAAAAAATGCTAGCGCAACAAAAAAGCTGTCATTTAAAAGCTGAAAGTCTTCTACGTTAATGAGCTAGAAGACGTTTATGTAAAAATTTTTTTGTGCTTAACAGACTGAAAAACGTAAAAAAAAGTCAGGATTTTTGGGTACATTTAAGAATAGTCACGTTTAAAGCATTATTTCTTATACAAGGGGCGACTTGAAAAATATGAAAAAATTCATTAGTTTGAGGAAAACTGTTGTGAACCAGTTGCAGTTGAGAAATTTAAAAAATAATGAAAATTGATGCTTAAAAGTACAAAAATGTGCAACTATATTATCTTCAATTCTAATACAAATATTAAAGCGATTCAAACTGCAAACTGTAATGGATAGGCTCTGTATTTATTTTCAATCGCCCGTAAGGATGTCTTCTTTTTTGTGAAAATCGCGATATTTTTAGGCATTTTTTTTTGTTGGAAAACAAGTGACAGAAAGCAGGGGGGGGGG
>NC_046662.1:101816482-101820374 GCF_010883055.1 Belonocnema kinseyi
CCCCCCCCCCTTGCTTTCTGTCACTTGTTTTCCAACAAAAAAAATGTCTAAAAATTTCGCGATTTTCACAAAAAAGGAAACTAACACATGCTTCCGGGTGATTGAAAATAAATACAGAGCCTATCAATTACAGTTTGCAGTTTGAATCGCTTTAATATATGTATAAGAACTGAAGATAATATAGTTGCACATTTTTGTACTTTTAAGTAACAATTTTTATTATTCTTTTAAGTTCTCAATTGCAACTGGTTCACAACAATTTTCCTCATACTCGTGAACTTTTTCAAATTTTTTCCATCGCCCCTTGTATAAGAAATAATGCTCTAAACTTGACTGTTCTTAAATGTACCCAAAAATCCTTACTTTTTTTACGTTTTTCAGTCTGTTAAGCACAAAATTTTTTTTACATAAACGTCTTCTAGCTCATTAACGTAGAACACTTTCAGCTTTTAAATGACTGTTTTTGTGTTGCGCTAGCATTTTTTTTTACTGAGTTGTTAAGCTTCAAAGGCTATAGTTTTCTCGCCGATAGTAGTGCCGACGGTCGGCGGCCCGTCCGCGGTCGGGGGAAGCCAGCCCAGGCCCAGCACCTCGGCAGCCCCCCCCCCCCGCTATTAGGACCCTTTCATTGTCCTGACATTCAAGGCTGTTTCAATAACTAAAATCATAAAGACATGGCACAATTCAATTCTAATGATCTGAATCATTTTCCTGATGTAATTTTAAGAAAATGAAAAAAAATTTGATGAAAATCGGTTAACATTTCGAGTAATTAAGCATATCTTTAAGTACATGCAAAATTACAAGAACTGTCAACTGGCATTGAAGATATTAACGGATTTTCATCAACTTTCCTTTCATTTGCTTAAAATCAGATTATGAAATTGATTCAACTAATTAAAATTTAATTTATTAACATTTTGACACATTTTATTTTTTCTCAACCGGTTCTATTTCTCTCGCGTGAAGCATGCAACCTCCCGCATGACCCACAGCAAAGTATCCCCCTTGGGTTCTGGTAGAGGGAAAAAATGATAGGGTGGCGGCCCTGCCCTTCCCTGAAAACTGCAAAATAAGTTTGGGAATCGCTGGTCTAGTGGCCGCCAGGGTTCGTATTTTTGTGTACAACGTTACCGGCTGATGCCGATGGAATTGATAGTTGAAATATTTTCTTTAACATCTTTTATTATTAAGATTTGTACCTAAACGTAGTTTTCTTTCGGCTCTTGCATTTCTCAAAGTTTGAGATCGATATTTTATGTATAAAAAAAGTTCGAACGTTCAAAAAATGTCCAGGTTCAGAAAATAATAAAATAATTTTCAGTGAAGTTCCTACCAAAATGCAGTACCTAAACGTACTTTATTGTACTCTAATACATTTTCCAAAGTATCAGCTCGATATTTTATTTACAAAAAAAGTTCTTAGGTCCAAAAAAACATTCAGTGAACTGATAAAGTGAGGTCGGTAATATAGGTATTTAGCTGTGTCACATGCCCTTAATCGAGCCCGAAGAGCGAAACATGCGATGATAATGATTTCGTCCAAGCTCAAGGGCTTTGGCAAAAGGGATTCACCATTATAAAACTGCAGTTGTTAACAGTCTAATCTTTAATACACAGCAAAAAAAAAGTAATTAATTTAAGTCGAAAATTCGGCTTATTTTAAGGTGTCACAAAAAGAAGCATAGGCAATCTGAAATTAAGAATTACATTAGAACATTAAATTAAAGGAATTCGATTCCTGAAATTCAGGTCGGGACTATTTGATTTCAGGGAGGCATAACCTGAAATTCAGGTATGCTCGTTCTTCAATTAGGAATATATGTATACTGAAAGCTACCAAAGTACGAATTGCCGGAGCTGAATACACGGCCCAGGATTGGTCCAATTTTGGCAGCCAAAGGTCGGCTAAAGTTATTGGGCCAATATCGTCATTTTAATCGGTCCAGAGTTGACCCAGCGCTGGCAGCCTATATTGTCTATTTATATTTGCCGATCCTCCACCGATACTTGGCCCAGTATCGGCACTTTATTGCGCCAAGTATCACTTTTAATACGGGGAACCATGTTTCACGAGAATCAGCCAAAGTCTGGCCCAGTGACGGCACATTACTGGGCCAAGTGTCACTTTTATCACTGCAAACCATGTTTTATTTAAATCGGCCCAATTTTGAGCCAGTACTGGCAGGCTATATTGGCTTTTTATATTTGCTGATCCTCCGCCGATGCTTGGCCCAGTATCAGCACTTTATTGCGATAAGTCTCACTTTTAGTACAGGGAACCATGTTTCACGAGGATCAGCCAAAGTCTGGCCCAATGACGGCACATTACTGGGCCAAGTATCACTTTTACCACGGCAAACTATGTTTTATTTAAATCGGCCCAATGTTGAGCCAGTGCTGGCAGCCTATATTGGCTATTTATATTTACCGATTCTCCAACGATGCTTGATCCAGAATATCCGAGCGCGAAGCGCGAGATTCAACCGTCGCGCGCCCCATGCGCGCTCCTACTTGCGAGCGAAGCGAGCCGCGCGCGTAGCGTGCGATGAGAATGTGCCCGCGAAGTGGGCAGTTTTTTTTTAAATATGTTTTTTGTCATATCCTTAGACCGTAGCCAGTGTTGGGCCGACAATGGCAGCCAAACCTTGACTGCCAAGTGCAGGCCATAGTTATCATTCCGTCATTGGCGCGATAATGGCAGCCGAGCTTCAGCAATATTTTTGCCGACTATGGGCCAATGCTGGGCCGTATGTGACTTCGCACTTGGGTAGTGTAACCTAAAGTTAATACACTACCCTAACTGAAATTAAGGGTAATATTCTAACTAGGAACCAGGAATTTCTCACACCCTACCGACACTCAACAGTTGTTCTTATATAATAGTTATTTATTTTAGAAAATATACAAGTTGGATTCCAACTTGTAAGAAAATACAGGAAAAATGGAAAAAATGGTATATTGGGGGCAGGTGCGGTTCATAATCTTAAGACAATTGCGTTCCGTAATGTATTGAAAGGGCGCTCACGTTGCCAAGTAAAAAGTTTTGTAATACTTGAATTATTATGATGGGTTTAATAATCCAAATATTGGCTGACAACTGGAACTGATTTTGCTGCAGCACATTTTTAAATCCGTGAAACGAAAACTCCCACGAATTATCGAAACATTGTATCATAGCGGCATAGCCGACACTGATTAACGCGACATGGAGTATTGGAGTAGGATGCGACTAGAATAAATGGCCACGAGCTGTATAGTAGCGCAACAGTCGTGTAACGTCATGCAAGGTAGTACGAACCTGAAATTCAGGAAAGGTATATTCCTTCATTTTAGGCGACTAAAGCCTTACAGGTTATTTCAGGTTGCCTTCAACTTACTTTCAGAACTGAATATTGAAATTTAGGAGGATACTTTACTTTCTTCAAGTAGAAAAATGCTGATTTCTTATTTAAGATAAGTTAATGCTTTATTCAAGATAGTTTGCACACGTAAATTCAGGTACATTCTTAATTCAAGTCAAATCTGAAATTAAATCGAATACAACTTTAAGTATTTATTTTTACTGTGTAAATAGTCGCGCGCGATAAGAATATGCCGCCCAGGGTGTAGATTTTTGCATACATTTAGCTCTTTTGATATCCACACAAAATCTCGAAAGGTACATACTGACATTATAAATTATGTGTCGTGACTGGTGAGTGCAATTGTGGGTCCGGATGCAATAAGGGCACATAAAATTTTTTCGTGCGAAAACGAAGTCCCCTGGAGGGTTTAGAAAAAATTTTCTAATTTTAATTTGCAAAAGATATATATGGATGTAAAATTTGATTGCGCATCTTTTTTTCTTAAGACAAAAAGTTGTAACTTTTTTAGTTTAAAAATTAAAGCC
>NC_046662.1:101820474-101831955 GCF_010883055.1 Belonocnema kinseyi
AACTGCAATTATTCAGAGCCACCGAGTACAAATTAGGTGTTTTCACAGTTTTCGTAGAAATAAACGCATGGGGAATACATTCTCAACGTCTTTAGTGGTATGAATGACGAAAGAACAGTTTTTGACTTAAATGCAAATTTCAAATTGCAATTAGAATGCGTCCCGACGCCTTAAAACTGGCGCTAAAGCTCGGCACGCAATGCGTCTGTCTCTTCTGCAGGAAACTGAAATTGGCTGCAGCAAACGAACTGACAATCGGCAGACACGTAATAGCGTCTCGTTGTTTAGCACAAAGGACTAAAATACTGGTCGCCACGACCGTCTTTGTCTGTGCAATGATTGTTGTATAGAGTATAGACCGTCTTCTTTGTTCCCTGCTATGTTCATCGCGTGTCTCTCAATGGATTAGAATTCTACGGCCGAATAATCTCAGTGAAAAATTCCCAGATGACCCCGCGCCTTAATAAACAACCACGATCTTGAACTTTGACTTTATATATCTATAATCTCTCATTATAATTGTCATTTGTTCACTTTTTAGAAAATTTAAATAACTATAATATGAATAAATCTACACTGGAAAAAATTTTTAAGGAAAAGGTCGAATACGCTAGGCATCAGAAAGATGTAGCTGAAGTTCCGAACGTTCAAATGAACGAAATATTTTTCTATAGCCCTTCCTAGAATTGACGCCGCGCCGCAGGTAGGTGTAACATGTGTTGGGCTGGATCAGCGGTTGTCACTCAGGCAAGCAATCAGGCGTGAGCAAACAATAGCGGATCGGGCTCTAAAAGGTTTGTCCCCACCTACCGCCAGTCCTAAAACCGGCGCTATAAATTAATTTAGACCAATGTATTAATTTTCATAAAATGTGCGCGATGTATATTGTATCAAGTCTACAGTTTTTATATTGAAAAAACTGATGTGATTCTATCTTGATAACACAGATATCTTCAAAGTAAATCTGACATTTGTTTCAAATAAATAATTATTTGAAGGAAAATATTCAAGCATTATTCTAAGAGAAATTATTTCTTCGCTGAATACATTCATTTTCTCGTCTCAAGAACATGAACATTATTTCAAACAAAATAGTAGTAAAAATAAATATATGAATTTACTTTGGTCAAGAATTTTGTTAGAGTTTTAGTTACTTATCATCAGAATATAATATTCTTAATTCAATATTTAATTAGTATAATTAGTATAATTAGTTAAATAATTAGTAATCTTAATTCAATATTTACTCAGCCGAGTAAATTAGCCTACTTGATTCAATGCAGATTTTTTTCACCTTTTGGGATAGCCTCTGGGAAACTTTAAGAGCCCACAGTTAGCGAAATGTTAGAACTATTGCTCTGAAACCTTGATATGTTGTAAATTATACTATTTTCTTTCATATATTAATGCCCCGCGATGCTGACAAAGCGTATTTACCGCGAAGAACTCGATATGACAGTCTAAAACTGGTCATCACTTTTTTTCTGCAAATAATTACAAAAATATTATGAGTGATTCGGTAAAGTTTCACAGAGCACTCAAGAACTTGCCCGACAAATCTGGGCACTAGTTACGTAGGTTCGTCTTTACGTGGCCCGCACAAACTCTCATCCCCACGCTCGGTGCGTATGTGCACGCGTTTGTGTGGTTTGAGTTCCTCGGATGAGTGGCTAGAATTTTTATTATACCTACATTGCTCAGCCTTTATGGTTACGCGTGTTTACGCACTCATGGTTTATGTTTAGAAACTGTCGAGTCAGCAGTTCCGAGGGTTCAAATCCTCAGAGTTGTGCGAATTTATAAATAAATATAAATTAAATCGCACAAATAAAATTGTTCCCTTTTATATTTAAGTCTAAAATTTTCAGGAACTGTTCGTAGGAAATACGAACTGTTCATAAAAAGGTTCCAAATTTATCCATACATTTTTCACAGAAATAAGGATTTAATGTTTTAGTTTTTTATCCCGTATCCAAGACCTTGCTGCAAGTTTGTGACTTTTTACGGATGAATTTTTTCCCTGCAGCAGTAAACAGAGTGGGGATACCACTACTTACGGATTAGGGGAAGCGCCCTATACAGAACGCGGACTGTATAATTATCTTGCGCTTCGATCTCGATAAAGTGCAAACCAAAGTCCAAATCGGTGCGAATTTAGTCTAATGTGCGAAATTGTTTAAATTACGTTCAACTCTACTATTTAAACGAAAATTACACTTATTTCTGTAACTCGGTCCCATAAAACCAACACCTTCTCATTGAGATGAGAATATAAAAAGGGAATAGAAATTTTACTGATGAAAGCGCAGATTATAATTATTGAATCACTTTTCGCTATTTGCCAGTTAATTTCCACTATATTTCTCACAATTCTAACTTATTTTTTCATTGAGAAAGATTCCGCTGCAGATTCTAAAAAAATATTTGCATTCCATCATAGAAAGTCCGATAGACAGTGCAAGCGTGCGTAAGATGCAACGTGCACATTACACTGCAATGATTACGTTGAGTAGAAGCCACTTTGATGGCGAGATCATTTCCGCAGCAACGCTCGAATCTACACAACAGGATTACTCCTCGTAGAGGGAGTTTATTGAGGAACGAGGAAAATCCGATACATGGAATGAGGAAGAGCGAAATCATAAACCAGAGATCCAACACCGGTTGCTTAGCGTGTCCGAGCACTTGGCAACTGACGATCACGATCTCCGCATAAGTGATCGATCCACTCACGATCCGTTGCATGTTGCACTCTGTGCGCTCGATAAGCTAGAGAGAGGAAGAAAGAAAATCAGAAGGATAGAGATGAATAGAATGGAGAAAAACCACGGAAGGTTTAGACGTAAAGATCGAAGATGTATATTGTATCTGCATTGTCTTAATTACATCCCGATTTGCAGATCGATATACCAAGATATTAGCATGCAGCAGCGAATATAACAATCACGACATTTCCTTATGAAGACTTGATTATCATTTTAGAAAGCTAGAACATTCAATTTTAGAATGGAAATGAATGTGTTTCAAGTTAATCTCCAATTCTCAGTCTGATTTAGTTTCTTCTCTTGGTGATTTCCAATATCAGTTCAAGACGTTCATATTTATTGACTTTTCATGTACCTGTAGTTCCGAACGTTCAAATGAACGAAATTTTTTACTGATAATTATGTAAACTATAACAGGGCTAAAATGTTTGTTCATTTATATTGGAATTCATTTATTATTGAAACAGAATTATAATGCATATTTTAAAATGCAGTTGTAACCATATTGATGGATAAAATAAAAATGGGGGAAAATATTTCGTTCATTTGAACGTTCGGAACTTCAGCTACATTGACTTTTCAGGCTCGACCTGAGATGGAATCCATGTGAAAGTAATTTTAGTTTCTTTCAGTCAGTTTTATTTGCAATTTTCAAAAAAATTGTATGGTAAATTTGTCATATTCGAAAACTTGGTATTTTAGGAAATTCGTAAAAAAGCGTTTTTTATATCTATGAATTCTTCTTTTTTCGTTAGCAGGCGATGTTACAACTACACCGACAATAGTTAATATTGTATTATTGTGCATCCGACTGTGAAGATTTGTTTTGTTTGGAAATTTCTTTATTGATCGCAACGATTTTCGACATGAGAGTATACACCTTCACAAATTGGACTATTAATAATGTAGCTGAAGTTCCGAACATTCAAATGAACGAAATATTTTTCCTAATTTTTCTTTTATCCATCAATATTGTTCCAACTGCATTTTCAAATATGCATAATAATTCTGTTTCAATAATAAATATATTCCAATATAAATGAACAAACATTTTAGCCCTTTTTATAGTTTACATTATTATCAGTAAAAAATTTCGTTCATTTGAACGTTCGGAATTACAGTTACATCTATTAATAAAAATTTAAATGAGGTGTCGGGTTCAATAGTACCACAGAAAAAAATAAAGTTAAAATTTTTTGCATGTAAAATTTCCCGCTGTTAAAGTTGTAACTATTTGGCGAAAGTTTATCCAACGATGGAATAAATGCTGTCGTATGCTACGGCGTCCTTAGCAGCAATGGGAAAACGGCAATGAATGAGTGAATTCGAGCTGTAAATTGGGACACCAGATTTAAAACGACACACAGAAAACAAAAATTAAATTTGGTTGCAGTCAAGACTTGCGACGGTTAAAAATAAAAAATATTTCGGCAAAAGTTTTACCGGGGTTAGGAGATTATTTCTGATCTCGTCTACTGCGTGACGCTGAAGTTAGCAATATCGAACAGTATTTAATACCACGAAAGGCGAAAAAATCTTGCTAAAGTTGAGATTTTTATGTTAAAGTGGTATAAACATACAATCGACACTATACGGTGCGAAAACTAACACCGGTAAGTAGCTTTCGCGCGCACGCGCAGTTAACTTGGGTAGGCTTGTGCGAGCTAAAGAAGTTAAAAGATAAATTTATAATTAAAAGGATAATTTTTCAAGAAAAAAAATGTCAAAAAAATTGTTCAATTTTCATCTTCAGAAAATAATTTTAAACTGACACAATAAGCATTAAACCAAAAAAGGACTAGTTGAATTTTCAGATAAAAAATTGAATTTTCAAAAAAATCAATTTTAAAGCAACAAAAAAAAACGAAAACAATTATTTCCTATTAAAAAAAAAGATGATTTTACAACTAAAAAATACTTGAAAAAAAACTTTGACAAAATCGTTACATTTTCAACTTAAACAATGAATATTAAAACTAAAAAATAAGTATTTAACCAAAAATAAAATAGTTACATTTTCAGACAAAAAAATTAATTTTCTGCAAAATAGTTTAATTTTCGATGTAAAAAATGAATTTTCAACTGTAAAATATTTTGAATAAAAAAATCGAGTTCACAACAGAATAGTTAAAATTTTAGACATATAGTTAGATTTTCAGTTAAAAAAGATACATTTTTTGCCAAAAATGGCATGAAATGAATTCTGAAAGAAAATTCAAAGAAAAAAAGGACAAAACATTTTTATATGACTTCTTAAAAATGTTAAAAGAAGTGTAAAAGAGCGTGTAGACAATTTTGTAATTTTGCCATATTGTATATAAGAAAAAATAAAAAACTTAATTCTTATTTAGTCTTCTCGTGCATTTTTCTTGCCCAATTTTCTTAAAAGTATTTATTTTTATTAAATGCTTAAAAGCATTTTCAAACAAAGAGATTATTTTTAATTTAAAATAGATGAATTTCTAACAAGAAGAATAATTTTCTTCCAAAAAAAGATTAATTTTTAACTGAGAAAGGTCAATTTTCAAGCAAAAATAAAACAACACATTTTCAGCAAAATGTTTAAATTTTCAATTAAAAAAATTTTGAACTAAAAATGATAGTTAAATTTTCAATATAAGAAAATTAGTTTTTAACTAAAAAAAAGCGAATTTTCAACAAAAATGTTAAATTATGAACCAAAAAATTCATTTGCAAACAAGAAGAATCATTTTATATTAGAAAAGGATGCATTTTTAACAGCAAAAATAATTTTAAAAAAAAGTTTAACAAAATCGTTAAATTTTCAAATTAAAAAATTCTTAATATATGAAAACTTTACGAAACCTTTAATGTCTTAAGATACTTATCCCAATATTACAAAATTTAGCGTTTACAATTAGATTTCCATTGTAAAGTATAGTATCTTAATAACTCAGAAACATACGTTTAGTATGTTAGGAATAAATATTCCTAAATTTTGTTTTAATATGTTGCTTAGGAAATAGATTTCAGAAATAAAATTATAAAAATATCTCCATTAGTTAGTAAAACACTATGTAAAATCGCCTTTCAAATTATACAAAAAATATTCCAAAAATGGTAACAAATGGTTGTACAGATTTGGCTTTAACCTTATGGACCAGTTTCAGAAATATATATTTCTTTTATAGTTTTTCAGCACATTATTTTATCCTAATCATAAAGCAGATTAATATATACTTTAAAGATAAAAATAAGAAAGTCAGAAATTCATACAGTTGTCTGTTAAAAAATCCCACACATTTTTTAATAAAACTCCTTTCCACACCTCCTTCAAAGAAAAATGTTCACAACATTTTTATCAAATGATAGGTCTATTGTACTTAAGGGGAAAATGAAAATCTTTCATTAATTATGAATGTTTAATTGACGTCAGTTCCCTTACTATTCACATTTGAGAATTGAGGAATCTCTTTTTCGCAAACAAAAAGTGTGAAAGTCCTTCGTTTATCGATTTTTATTATAATTTATTTATTTTACATATATATCTATTATATCTTATCAAACTTATATACAAAAATCTTAAATTTTAAGCGCATTTTAATACTACAATTCTTAAACGTTTCCAATTTTTGGAAATAATTAAACTGATTTTATATGTACTTAAAATCATCTTTTCTTTTCAATTGCATAGAACTTATTCTAAGTAAATAAATTATATTTTTAAGCATACAGGAATGTATCTTTTTTTTAATTTTTCCAAATTTATTTAATTACTTATTTTTATTGAACATAATTGGACCTCTTGCGATTAAAAGCTGGGATTCAGCCTGAGAAGAAATGGGCTTAAAGTAATTAAAAAAAAATCATTAGTATTTTATTTTTTAAACTTGACAATTGTACACAATTTCCAGGCGCATCTTTCTTTCTTCTACAAGAATTTTTAGATTTTTCTTTTTTTTAAATAACTTGATCCTACGTTCTGAAACTCTTCTAAAGTTTAAATTATTTTTGAATTTCATTAATTCTACTAAATATTTCTTGAATTTATTCGATTATTTACATTTTTTAAACTTTTTAATGATTGTGAATTGAAACATTTTGATTTTAAAACCTTCAACACTCTTTTTCGAAATTTTAGGAAATCGTTTAATGTGTTTAAAAGTCTTCTATAATTTTCTTTTAAAGGTAATTTTTCAAAATAAAAAATTATTAACAATTTTCACACAAATATTAGGAAAATAATTCTTTCTTTTTTAATCTTGTCAGACCTTCGAATCTTCTTATCTTTAAAAATTATTCAAATTTTTACTGATTTTTCTAAATTCTATAAAATAAAAAATTGCCTTTAAACTTGTTTAGATACTTTAATATTTTTTTAAATCTTTTTAAATGTTTTGAAATGTTTTAAAATAATCTCCTGAAATTAATTTTTGGCAATAAAAAATATTTGTAAATAAGTAAGTATACCTACAAATATATGTGGTAATCCATCCTTTATTTCAATCATTTGAATGAAATTTTGTCAACATGCCTAAAAAAATCATGAAAACTCAATTAACAGTACTAGATATAACCACATCCCTTAATTCCTTTCCATCATAACGAATATGCAGTTCGAGTGAGTATTTCATTCTTCAATAATGATGAATTATGGTGCGTTTTGTATAATACGTGTGCTACAGTTAACATTATTTTGCGGAAACTCAAGGCTGCAGTCTTTAGAAATATTACCCGCAAATAGATCGTTATCACACTAAAAAAAAAACTAAGTACGAAAGTAATGAGTTAAAAAGATGAGTGGAATAATAATAATGAGCAGAAAATGGCTGCACTCACATATTAAACTAATCGTGGTTAATGTAATATGCTGAAATAATTTGACCGTAGCGCAAACAGAAAGAGGTGTTTTGTAAGATTTTGTGAAGACTTGCAAGGAACAAAAGGATCTTCTCGTGTGAAAATAGGATTGAAGCAAATCGAAGTTGAATGCGGCTGATCGTGACGGGTTAACCGTAAAACCACTACAACCTTATGAATTCTGCCGAGTAAATCGCCCGTGAAAGATCACTGAGTACAGCACCGAAGGCCGAAGAAAATCTACTCCCTTGGGCAGAGAACTGAAGTGATCAATCAGCCAAAGATAATTAAAATAAGATTTACAAATCAATTTAGAACTTTAAAAAATTTGTTTGATCAAACGATTTTGCACAAACTAATGGTCATTTGAGTTGTTGTAGGACTGATCGAATGCTTGCAGATTATTATAAAAAACGAAGAACCTGAGCATTTTTATCTATAACAAAAAACAATAATATCCCTACTGTCAAACTGTTAGCTTTGTATATTATGTAAAAGCAACTGTTTAACTTGAAAGTAGAAAACCTAGCTCACTGATATTTAAAGTATTCAGAATCTGGCAAGAGATTCTATTACGAGTTTGGTTGCACAATCCGGACGTAAAGGTTTTGAAATGGAACTAGTCACGACCTTGCCCACCGTCGAAAGCACGACGACGGAGAGCTGTCCAAATCTTTTGGAGAGAGCCCAGACCTAAGGTCATAAAGAGCAGTATTCGTCGACCTCGATAGTTGGAGACTTTCTTTCTTCGAAAAGTGTCCGAGGAGCAGAGAGCTTCAGACATGTCCCCGCTTTGCAAACGGAGAAAGCGAAAACTCGACTGAAACTTGACAAGGATTATTTATTTAAAAAAAAATAAAGTGGAACAGACAAGACGGATTTAGTTACAGAGCGACATTCAACTTTTTCTGTAATTGTCTTATCTGTTTACTCACAAAACAATAAACCTAGTAAAAAGTATGCAAGAGAAACTTTGGATAATCAAAACAGTTTCTACAACCGCAGTTCGAAATTTATGTAATTGTAAATTGAAAAAACGGTTAATTTTATTACATTTAACTTTAACGACGATACTCTTGAGGAAAGTGAACATTATTGCATAGACTTTTTGATTCTAAAAGTGGAGAAAACGATGTTTCGTAAATATTAACTAACCCAAGAGCGATAATCTAAACTCTAAACTGTATGCCAGATGTTCCATTTTCTTAAAATGCATGTCTGTTACAGGTATTTGTTTGTATTAATTTGTTTTCATGTATGTGTTATTTAATTGACTGTAAAAATGTGGTACGCAGAGGGAAGTTATTTATAGTGGGTAAATTATGGTAGCACGTAAGTGTTACCTTTTTACTGTACGCTGTATGCAAAGATTTTTTGACAAGAATCATTAAGTTTCAGAAAAAAAATGGTAAAAAGTGCATCATTCTTTCGTACCAATGCATTAAGAGACTATTTTTCGCGATTCCGAAATTTCAAAGATCATGTTGCAGTTAATAACTGTACCTATAAAACTAGCAAGATCAGCATTATGTACCATGAAATTGATGCACCCAATAGGTACATAAGAAAATATAATTTATAAACTATCGTTCACCTTCTTTTTTTACAGATCTCAGGTTACACATATACCAACATTTTTTTCACAATAAAATTTTTTAATTCAAATTAATTGGAAACAAGAAATGCTTTCCTTCTTACGAGAATGGTTGCACTATAAGTCGTAATTTTTTTAAAACTATTATTACTTTTTCTTCTACAGAAGAGAAGTTAGGAATACGTCAACACTATGTCTTCTTTCAATAACTTGAAATTAATTCTTAATTTACATATGTTTTATACATACATATGTTGAAATATGCACCAGGTCAGTTCCAACGTGTTCTTTTTATTTTCTAATGAAAAATAGATTACTCAAACAATCTCAATAACAAAATGGACTTGAGTTTTTGACTTGTCGCAAATACGAACAAAAAAATTACGCAAAGTGAGGTGTGTAGTTTTTTCCAAATAAGTATTTAGGCTGAGGTGCACGCACGGTACGGTATAAACCCTTTCGCAAGTCGCATTATACACGGGATGCCCCATTCATCCGATTCGAAATTGCTTAGTGATTAGTCGACTCGTACTGCTATTCGTTAGAAGAATTGCGTAATTGCAAGGCGAAGCAAAAGCGTGGATTTTATTCCGAAAATAAGAGTCGCGCTTGCTCAATTCTTCGAGGGAAGAACTACGCAAGTAATTTTGCGTAAACCGTTCCTGAGTATATACGCCAGTGTTGACTGTAGACTTTCGGTCTTAAACCACCTTTTTTTCAATTGCCTTTAAACAATATATATATATTCAGGTACACTTGTATAAAGCCATATGACATATGTAGTTGCAGTGCATTTATGTTTATCTTCAATCAAAATACATACATAGGTCATCTACACATTTTGGAGCGAGTTAGCACTGTCATTTCAGGCTTGAAAGACGGGTTTTAAAAAACACCATTTCTAGATTTAAAAAGTTCGATAAGCATTAGTCAAACATTTCCGGTAAAGTCGGGAAGCTAAAAAAAAGTGGCTAGGTTCACCTAAATTCAGTGGGCATACCACAAATGTTTACGGGGAATCTAGACACTCTGTTCAATAAATGCTACAAAGCATATATCAGCCTTTGGTTCCCTTACTAAAAAGAAGATGTTCTTAAATAAAATCTCTACTAATTTTCTGAATATGCCCATCTCAAATTTTCCTAAACGTGAACGCCATAAACGAACATTTTCTACTCTAACATCTTCTAAAGCTATTGTCAAAGAAGAGGAAACTAACCGAAAAATGTAATCTATGGGGTCACACCATGGACATAGGAAACAAGGGACTAGGCATGCCATTGCAGGGGTGATGAAATGAGGGGGGAGGTCCGCCACCTTTTGATGTCCCGCGACAAACATGGCAGCGCCCACATGTTTATATTTTTATGCATAGTTTGTCGGCAAAAATGCTCGTGCGCATAATCAAATGGCACATCGCAAGATGGCGGCTTTCCCCACTCATGGAATTCTCCCCCTCCCGTGGATTCAACCCCGCTCGACAAGTTAGGATGGCATGTCTAGTCCCGTGTTTCCTATGTCCATGGATCGCACATAAATTACGTGATGCGTCTATGGGGGGGGTCAAGGTTATCGCCGCGATTTGTCACGAAGGGGGGGGGGTCTTCTGCTGCATTAATTGACACTCAATGCTGTAATAGCTTCACTTATCACCTCTAAAACATGGAACTCATGTCCTTTAAATTTACTGCCAATCAAACAGTTCACTTTTAACAGTTTGCCGGATCGTTTTTTCCCGCATCCTTTGTCTATTACTGAGAGTCAACACGATTACAAAAGGGAAGTTTCAGAATTTTTTTATGATCCGAACATTCAAGAAAACAAAGTTGTTTCTCAATACAAAAACCTTTATATCGCATCTATAAACAGGCTGCAATGTCATAAAAAGTTGCGACGTGCATCACATTCAACTTCAAAAATTCGTCCGGTACGAGTTGCAGCTGCTCGGCAAAAATAATTTCTAGTCCTTATCAAAAACTTTGAAACTGAAGAAAAAGAGAAATGGCTAGACAAAGATTCGGTGGATGACAGCGACGTTTCATGTCTAATTGAAAAAATAAACAAAATAAAAAAGGTCCACTAATTACTATTGTTGAGCATTTGCAATCTGTTCGGAAAAAACAAGAAGGTTCCAACAGACAAAAGCTTTTGTTTAGAAATAAGGTGTTTTGTTTTGCTAAAAATCCTAGGCGTAATATTTTTTGCATTTTTGTCTTGAATTTTATGACAAAAGAAATATAAGTTTTTGATCAGGAATTTTTCATTGAACTTTATATCCTTAATTTTTCTTATTTTCACGGG
>NC_046662.1:101831965-101836472 GCF_010883055.1 Belonocnema kinseyi
GGAGGGGTCTGAGATACCCCAAGGTCATTTACGTAGAGGGAGGGATGTCCAGTATGGCCGAATGGCGTATTTTTTGAACTGTCCTTTATCGAATGTTCAACATCCTTGAAATTCTGAAACATTGAAGATCCATTTTGCAAACACTAAACACAAAAGCCGCGGCTATGGGTACCGAAACTTTGGTACAAATAGCCTCAATTCTTTCGGTATAAATAGATCTGGAAAAGGGGCTTTTTGTACCAACATTTCGGTACAAATAGCCAGTTTCTTTCAGTAACTCTAGATAGTCTAGATACTTGCCAACACAAAACAATGTTAGTTCGAGAAGCGAGAAAAATACATGCCCGCCGGTAAAGTCCTTTCTATTCAGACTTTTTGCAACTCAATACCTAACTTGGAGCGGGAAGTAATGGTTCACCTTTTTGACCGGTTCCTGAGTATCAGCAAAATAGAAATAGACAAGTCAAGGAAAAATAAAATTGAGTGCGGACACATGCATGTTTAAAGGTAGATACCAGGACCACCAATGCAGAGCTCAAGATTCAAACACTGTCATTGGTGGAGTTTAAACCGTGAAATGTATCTTACCGTGCGAAAGGCTGTTCCTCGACCTCGTATAGCTCCTCGAGAGGCTGTTTTGAGAGGAGCCTCTCCAATCTCTCTGGCGTGGGAGCAAGATGCCCTGGGATGCTGGTAGTCTCAAAAAGCCTGTCTGCCGTCATCTTCTCAGAAACTAATCCCCTTAACTGATCCTCAACCTTAACTTCCTGTGGCACTATTATTGTATCACAGAGAAAACAATCATGCCCTGTATTGTTGGAAAAGACACATACACTTATTATCGCAGTGAACGTCGAGCCGAACGCGACGTGGTCGACCCTTTGGCAAGATCGCGCGTCTCACCACTTCGTTTTGGCACCGAGCTTTAATCAACTTTGAAAAGAAGACACTATGTCACTTTTCGGCAAGACTCCGATCACGAAATTCATTTTTTCTTAACGATTTTTCACCGAATAATCACTTGCGAATTCGCTACACACTGAGGGAGGTACACGTCACTCTTTAACGTCATGTGAGACGTGCGAGCGATTTTTCACGCTCGACCACTCTGTCCGACGACCGACTAACATTTGAATGCTTTACTGAAGCTACTGTGACGCGAGAGAGAGCCGGGACCTGCTGGAATCCCCTTCCCTGCGATATTCTGCTCCAGCGCTAGACTGGTGTAGGTTACTCTCTCGACATGCTGAGCCGGAGCACCGCGAAAATATCCGACTGATTCCGAACGTGTCTGACCGCTGCAATCACTCAACACGAGTCGCGAGATTCGACTATTCGCGGGTTCGGCATTGTAGTTCGGTGCATGTCGGTATGACGCGACCCGACGTGACACGACGCGATGAGCAGCTGTAAGGGGTTCGTCGTGCTCTGTCGTTTGGCTCTCCGCTTGGAAAAATCTGGAGATTTGACGGCGAAGCACCTGCAAGGAAAGGTTGTTGACTTGAACTTTTGGCCTTTAGAAAAGCGGCAGTGAAATCCTGAGATTTAAAACGATACGATCCTTTCATAATGTCATAATTCCGTGAAGAAAGTATAATTAAGAATATGCAAACCCATACTTCCGGTTAACAAGTAAATTACTAGTGCGTGTGTAAAATTTTTTGCAGCTTGAACTTTTAACCCATTCGCGAATCTACTGAATGTCGAAACCGGCGATCCCCTCCTTCAGGATTTTCAGACTTACCTTCACTTTTTCCTCTGGGAAATGGAGAAAAATCATGATAAATATGCAATTTCACAATGGCGTGTAATTTGTAACAAATCCAATTGATCCAGTTTATCCAATTAATCATTGCTCTCTTTGTGTATACAATTTTCCAACGCCGCCCCTCCCAGGTCACTTCTCTGGGTCCGCGCCTGCTTCAAGCTGCATGAGTGAAGCCGAGCTTCGTCGAATCAAGGTTAAATCAAGTTTAATTGAGATTTAAATCAATAACAAACATCGCTTTTTTAAAATTAACTCTCAAAACTTATGACCACAAGTAAACTTGATAACTCGAACTAGTCCTAATCAGAGTGGATCAGTAACTTGGTTTTGCATTATTTCTAGCAAGTAAATCGACCAAAACTAAATCACTTAATTATAGAGCTTCTAAGCACACTTCAGAAATAAATAATTCAGGTTAAAAATTTTAATTTAACAGTAGATATTTACTGGTTTAGTTTTTAATTTCTATTTAAGGAAAAGTTACAATTCTTATTTAATCCTAATGATCAATACCTCATTTTATTCTTTGAAGAATTCTGTAAATTCCTATTTGGGTGGATTTTATTTTTAAAAAATGAATTTAAAAATCAAACAATTATTAGTGTTATAAACAAGTACAATTTTAATTTTAATTAGCAACACCCAAATAGAATTGTAGAGAATCCTTCAAAGAATAAATTAAGCCTTGACCATTAGGATTAAAGAAGAATTGTAACCCTTCTCTAAAGAGCAAGACAAACCTAAAACTCTAAATAACTACTATTAAATAAACAATTTTCAACTGCATTTTTTTCTAAAGTACAATTAAAAGCTTTCGTCAAGATTTCCAGAAATCAATAATAGATCTATTTTTGTCGATTTTATAAATCATTTAAAAGATTAGGGACTTTTTGATTGGCTGCCTCGCTGTCTTACTAGCTTCTGTATACTATGGAAATAAAGTCCTCATTTTGAAGAACTTGAACTATTTATACTATTGTACAAATATTTGTACTATTTGAAGGATTACTTGTACTTTGAATGGAAGAAAGAACTTCTTTCTGCCAAAGAAATGTTAATAGGATTAAGTTCACATTGTTTTATTCAAAAGTACACAGTAAATCCGGGAGATATTATTTATCTGAAGTTGGATAAAAACACTGCAAACAATTGGAAACTAAAATTATCCGACAGCAGTGCTCAGTTTTATCACGAGAAGGATATACATTTTTTATGATCAGAGTGCAACGTACTTGGACAACCGGTCATTTTTCCGATGGTTCAAGTGACCGAAAATTAAAATAGCGAATATTAGGGCACCGACATTTATTTTAAGGAAAACTAATTCACCGAATGATTAATTAATCGAAAAACATTTTAAGGAATGATTAATTTATTGAATGTTAAAATTTCAGAACGTCTAATTTTGCGAAGATTTAGTTTACCGAAAAAATCAGTTTAGCGATAGGTGAATTATAAGAAAATCATTTAACCGAAGGTTCAAATATCCGAAAATTTTAAAATTGTTTATTTACATTCAGATTGATGTTTAATAACAAATAAAACATGTATAATGTGTAATCAAGTGGATTGCAGGGTTAAAAGCAGTGAAAATTGAACAAAATGAGTGAGAAAAACCTTATATAGTTGATATACATTAGTTTACGTTATAGAAAAATGACCAATTCAGTTAAAGGTTACGGACCGAAGAAGAAAAAATAAAGGTTAGTATTATTATTGGGGAATTATTAGGGAATAATAATAATACTAAACTTCATTTTTTTCTTCCTAGGTGCGTAACCTTTAACTCAATTGGTCATTTTTCTTTAACGTAAATTAATGTATATCATGTATATAAGGTTTTTGTCACTCATTTTCTTGAGTTTTCACTGTTTTTATTCCTTCAATCAACTTGATTACGCATTATACATGTTTTATTTGTTATTAAAAATTTATCTGAGTGTAAAAAAACCATTTTTCAATTTTCGGATATTTGAACATTCGGTTAAATGATTTTCGGATGACTCACATATCGCTTAACTGATTTTTTAATAAACTGAAATTTCCTAAAATTAGGCCTTCTGAAATTTGAACTTTCAGTAAAATGAACTATCAGAAAAATGAATCTTCGCTAAAGCTATTTCCGAATAATTCAACATTCGTTGAAATGGTTTTCGGTCAATTAATTATTCAGCAAATTAGTTTTTCTTGAAATAAATTTCGGTATCCTGATGTTCGCCATTTTAATTTTCGGTCATTTGAACCACCAGAAAAATGACCGGCTGTCACGTACTTGTGCAACATAGAAACTTTATGGCTAAGGTGGAAAGCTTTATTTCACCCTCGACTTGACCATAAATGCCAAAGAAATATTTCTTGAAATCAAAAACATAGATATTGGATTTAAAAACATATTTTTTATATTTTTTTTATCTAAAGAAGAGATTCATTGAAACAAGTGAAGCCAAAATTTATTCATAAAATATTTATTTATTTAATTGGAAGAAATATTTGGAATAGTATCCTTCGTATTCTATATTGAACCAAATAATTCCTCCTGAGAAATGAATAAATGTTTGATTTGACAAAATAGTTATTTCATTAAAATCAATATTTAATACTTGCGAATCATTTATATTTAGTGACCAAATTAATTATTTACTTAAGGTGAAACGGTAACTTCCTCCAAATAGTTTCAGCAAAACCACTCGCAAAATAATGCATTAATTCAAATTTTGTTTTTTGCACTGTTAAAAGTAT
>NC_046662.1:101836572-101845881 GCF_010883055.1 Belonocnema kinseyi
TACCGATTTTCGGGTATGAGGTTGTCTTCATACTTGCCAGGGGGCATTAGACTGTATTTCCGATTTTCTTTTAGATATCACTGCAGTCATTGCCGTCCTCAGTCAAACCTACCGTTTCGCCTTAAGAGCATGTGATACTTACAGTTTCCCCGGCTTTTTTCCACAAAAATGAAAATGTTTAAAAACTGAATTCGGAGATACTATAAAATATCATAACGGACGTCCCCGGACTCTTTTTTGAGGGATATAACAACAACAAAATTTATTGTGCTAAATAAAAATTTTATGCATATGCATTATTTTGAGGTTACGTCGTTTTTCATCTCTGCCTTTCCGATAGTTTGGAAATTATTGATGAAAGAAACTTTTTTGATTGCCTGCAAACAAAGTTAGTTCCGGGAGATTAGTTACTATGTTTATTTGTAAGTCCAAAGCTTTCGGCCAAAAATATTGTGTAGTTTGGAAGCAACGCTCATGTGAATTGTTACAGATATAACCTCAAAACATACACACACGTTGTTAGCAATATCAAAAATTTTTTGATAAAAAAACACAGAAAAAAGTGTGTGGGGGACGTCCGTTAGCATGTTCGCTATCATTTCCCAGATTTTGAAGGCAAAATATTTCTTATATTAGGAAAAAGCCGGGGGAATCTAACACTGAAAAAATCGATACTATTTCCTAAGCGTTATGCAAATTAATCACATTTTGCTAAATTAAAACTTTTTTTAATTAGCCAACAAAAAAAGTGTGTGGGGACGTCCGTTATCATGTTCGCTATCATTTCCCAAATTTTTAAGACAACCCAAGTGCGAGTTGCCGGAGCTGAATACACGGCCCAGTTTTGGTCCAATTTTGGCAGCCAAAGGTCGGCTAAAGTTATTGGGCCAATATCGGCATTTTAATCGGCCCAGGGTTGAGCCAGTGCTGGCAGCCTATATTGGCTATTTATATTTGCCGATCCTCCGCCGATGCTTGGCCAGCATCGGCACTTTATTGCGCCAAGTTTCCCTTTTAGTACGCGGACCCATGTTTCACAAATATCAGCCAAAATCTGGCCCAGTGACGGCACATTACTGGGCCAAGTGTCACTTTTACCACGGCAAAGCATGTTTTACTTAAATCTGCCCAATTCTGAGCCAGTACTGGCAGCCTATATTGGCTATTTATATTTGCCGATCCTCGACCGATGCTTGGCCCAGAATCGGCACTTTGTTTCGCCTCGTCTCAGTTTTATCATCTAATAAACAAATCTTACACGAAAAATAAAAAAAATTTATAGAAAAATTGTCAAAGTTCACGATGAAATTTATTAAGTTCTGTCATTAAAAGTTTTAAATGTTTATGAAAAATTAAATTACCTGTCATTGCAACAAGTTGTAAAGTAGGCTACAACGGAGAAAAACAAAATATTACGCGAAGAAAAATTGTAATCGATAACAATTATTTATTTAAAAATTATTGTATTGATATTCCTGTCAACAGTTCGTGTATTTTACATTTACACAACGTCGCATAATAATAAATAATTAGAAAAAAAGCTTAAAATTTGGTTCATTAACTTTTCTGAATTGCAGCGTATGAGGATGGCTTTTTGACAGTTTCAACTTGTCGGTTTAGCGCAGTGGTTAGCACTCCCGACTGCTAGGCGATAGATTTAGGTATATAGATGTAGGTTCGATACCCCGTAGTGTTAGAAGTTTTGTTTGTAATATAATGTTCAAAATGTAATATATGTATTCAATCTAAACAAGGACCATTAATATTTATATTCAAAGTATTCGCAATAAATTAATATTTATTTTTTATATATCTTTTTTGTGATATTCTTAGACCTTAGACTATAGCAGTATTGGTATCCAGTGTTGGGCTGCCAAGTCAAGGCCATAGTTATCAATCCGGCAATGGCGCGACGATGGCAGCCAGGTTTGGTCCAATACTGGTACCCAGTGTTGGGCCGACAATGGCAGCCAAACCTGGGCTGCCAGGTGCAGGCCATAGTTATCATTCCGTCATTGGCGCGATAATGGCAGCCGAGCTTCGGCAATATTTTTGCCAACTATGGGCCAATGTTGGGCCGTATGTGACTTCGCACTTGGGACCTTATCATCATATAGACAAGAATATTTATTCTTAAGGTAAGAGGGCCTCCTCCTTACATTACGAATAAATTCTTGGCGTCTATTTAAATTACAGATATTCTTCAACTTAGTGGGAAATTCTTGAAATAAAAATATCGTTTTTTTAGTGATTGAGGGATTCTGCCTCAGGTTTTTTGTTGAAAGATGCGTGGAAATCGATTTGAGCGGCGAGCTCTTTTGACTTCAACTCGTCGTTCTTTTTAAATTTCAGAACCAAACAAATATTGCTTGAGGAAAAACTTCTCCCATCACTACTTCACGTATCTGACTTCACAATTTTCTCGTACTCCAATTCATACGCCATTTATTAAGAATTGGCCACATTATTGCGAGTTGATTCTAAAAGAACACGGTTTTTCAAGCCCTATCTTATGTCTGTGATACCGGAGAATTCCATGTTCTATAAACATTTCTGTTAGGACTTTAAATTCATTCCTCCCGTTCATTCCTCGTTGTTTCATTCAGAGCCGTGATAGCAGCCCTGCTATCTGAGCAGATGCGAATGTTTCTTTTTCCGCCATACTGCATTGCCTTGTAGGCGCACTGGAGCCAGGCCATAATCTCAGATTGTAGAGCTGTTGCGTAGGACCCCATCGCAATCGTGTAGCCAATTCCGTTCCTTTTACGATAAACACCTGCTCCAGCGTTCTCCTTGTTCCTGGAGACATCTGTAAACCAGTTGTCTCCATCAATGTGCAGGTGTGCCTAACCGTTAGCCCATTTCTCTTTCGTGGATAGGCTAACTCGGTACTTCTTGTCGAAGAGGTAGCGACATGTGGATATTTTGTCCCTGAGCATGCTCAGTGTCGGCCTCCTCGCGATGTCGATTGGTATCCGCATAACTGTTGAGATACTGCTATTATTTACCATACGAGGTGTGTTCAAAGAATAAGGTGACTTTATGGTTTTCTCAAAAAATATTCATTTATTCCTCAATATTTATGTTGTTCCCTTCAAAGTAATCCCCCTCAGATATAATACACTTGTGCCAACGCTTTTTTCAATCATCGAAGCACTTCTGATAATCATTTTATGCAGTTTTTATCTCCTCAATCGTTGAAAATCGATGTCCTCTCATGGTTCTCTTCAGTTTTGGGAAAAGAAAAAAGTCACTGGGGGCCAAATCCGGTGAATATGTAGGCTGAGGCATGACTGTCGTGCTGTTTTTGGTCATAAAATCTTTCACAAGCAACGATGAATGAGCAGGTGCATTATCGTGATGCAAAAGCCAAAAATTGTTTTTCCAAAGTTTCGGACGTTTTTGCGTATCGCCACTCGCAAACGGCGCATAACTTGAAGGTAATACTCCTTATTGACCGTACGACCTTGTGGCAAGAATTCCTGATGCACTACGCCACGGTAATCAAAAAAGACAGTGAGCAAAACCTTCACATTTGACCGAACTTGACGTGCTTTTTTCGGTCTTGGAGACTCAGGATGCTTCCACTGAGACGACTGGGCTTTAGTTTCGACGTCATAACCATATACCCACGATTCATCCCCAGTTATAACCCTTTTGAGAAAATCAGGATTATTATTAACTTCATTCAACATCTCCTGAGCGATGGTCATCTAATGCCCAAAACGTCCGAAAAGATAGCATGGCATGAGCCAACCGATATGCCAACATCTTCAGCAACTTCTCTGATGCTAATTCAGCGATTTTGCAACACCATTTCTTCTACTGCTTGAACGTTTTCATTTGTTGTTGACGTGTTGGGACGTCCAGGGCGAGGTTCGTCTTCGACATCCTCTCGGCCTTCTTGAAACAGCTTGTACCACTTATACACATTTTTCTTACTCAGAGTGGACTCATCGTATGCAACTGTCAACATTTCAAGAGTTTTAGAGCACTGGATTCCATTTTTACACAAAATTTAATGCAAACTCTTTGCTCCATTTTTTTCGAAAGAAGAAAATCGCTGAGCACACCAAACCCTTCTAACCTTTTACGCCTCTGCCAGAAAGACAACACGAGCTATATAGTCAAAACTATGAACATATGATCGTGACGAGTGTACCAACACAACAACACAAACAATTTAAAACTTGAATATACGTATCCCGCGAAAATTGAAAAGTCACCTTAGTTTTTGAACACACCTCGTATTTAATTTCCAGGCCGTCTTTGCATCCATGGCCTTTATGGGAAGATGGAAGGGGTTCAAACCTATTAGTGCCCGCAGGGCCATCGTGGGTGTCGACTTCAAGGCACCCGTGATACATTTCAGAATCAGTCCCCTGTTTCTTTCCAATCGTAACTTCACAGTAGAATGTTCGACCCTGTTCCACCAGGCGACTGACGCATAGGTTAGCCTGGGTCGCAGGGTCGCTGTGTAGATCCACATAAGTATCTCCGGTTTCAAGCTACAGCTTTTCTCTATGGCTCTTCTGCAGAGCCAAAGAGTCGCTACTAGCTTCTTGTACTTGTTTTCGAGGTGCTAATTCGTGCTTCCCCACTTGTACCTTCTTGTGAACACAACTGCATCCGTCTTACTTGGATTGACTGAATGTCGAGTCCTCTGACACCATGAATCTACTATTCTTAGTGCTTGCTGCATTACTCCGAAGAGCGCATCCAGATTCTGACAGCGCACGATAACTAGTATATCGTCTGCATAGCCTATAACGTGGAGGCCCTGACTCGTGAGTAGATGAAGCAATTTATCCACTACCAGGCACCACAGCAAGGGTGATAGAACACCTCCCTGCGGATATTCCAATTGGCCAACATATGGCAGGTCCATTCCACGACTGCACTAGACACCCCGTGTGCGATCACGGTCGCCCTGATCACGTCTTCAGAGGTTTAGTTAAAGGCTCCTTCAATATTCATGAAGGTTGTAATCGCGAGGCCTTTCTGCTTCAGTTGTCCTACAATTAGGTTAAGTGCAGTGCTTAGGGCCGTCTCAGTCGAGTGACTAGCCCTATAGGCGTGTTGTTGCTTGTGAAGAGGACTACTTGACAAGACCTTATCGCGAATATATCTGTCCATCTGGGCACGTGACCCACTCGTCACATGGCTAGTGTTAGGTTCCCCCTGTATTTCCCTACCATATTGAACATTTTGTCTTTAACATTTGGAGAATGATAGCGAACCTGCTAACGGACGTCCCTGAACTCTTCCTTCGCAAGTGCGAAGTCACATACGGCCCAACATTGGCCCATAGTCGGCAAAAATATTGCCAAAGCACGGTTGCCATTATCGAGCTAATGACGGAATGATAACTATGGCCTGCACTTGGCAGCCAAGGTTTGGCTGCCATTGTGGGCCTATCACTGGGTACCAGTATTGGACCAAACCTACCTGCCATCGTCACGCCATTACCAGATTGATAACTATCGCTTTGACGTGGCAGCCAAGTTTTGGCTGTTATTGTTGGCCCAATACTGGGTACTAATATCGGACCAATCTGGATGCCAGAGTTAATTTAATTCTGATCAAAATTCATTGAATTTTTCTTAGCATGCATCTGCTTTATCTAATCATCATTATACGACTGCATATCGTTCGAATATTATTTATAATTTCAAGAATTGCAATTTCATTTTAAAATTTTGGTTAATTTTAACGACTACTGCTATAGTCTAAGGATATAACAAAAACGGTATTAAAAAGCAAATATTAATTGATTGTCAGTACTCTGAATATACATATTAATGGTACTGTTTAGATTCATAACATATATTGTTGTGCAAACCACTGCGCTTAACTGACATGTTGAAACTCTGTGAAAAAGCCATCCTCACAAGCTAAAGTTCAGAAAAGTTAAAGTACCAAATTTTAAGCTCTCTTTTTCTAATTATTTATTATTATACGACTTTATGCAAATGTAAAATACACGAACTGTTAACAGGAATATCCATACATTGTTTGTTGTGGTTAAAGCGACATTTGGCCCAGTAATGTGCCGTCACTGGGCCATACTATGGCTGATCCTCGTGAAACATGGCGCCCCGTACTAAAAGTGAGACTTGGCGCAGTAAACTGCCGATGCTGACCAAGCATCGGTGCAGGATCGGCAAATATAAATAGCCAATATATCTGCCAGCACTGGCTCAAGATTGGGCCGATTTAAATAAAACATGGTTTGCCGTGGTAAAAGTGACACTTGGCCCAGTAATGTGCCGTTTTTGGGTCAGACTTTGGCTGATCTTCGTGAAACATAGTTCCCTGTAATGAATGTGAGACTTGGAGCAATAAAGTGCCGATACTGGACCAAGCATCCGTGGAGGATCGGCACATTTAAATATCTAATATAGGCTGCCAATACTTTCTCAACACTGGGCTGATTAAAATGCCGATATTGGCCAAATATCGTTAGCCGACCTTTGTCTGCAAAAATTGGATCAACACTGGGCTGTGTATTCAGCTCTGGCAATGCACACTTGGGTTTGTGGAATAATTTAAAATTTTAATTTTGCTAAATTTGTTTAATGTGCATTTTGAGCTTATGTGTATTTCAATTCTCACAAGCTTTACTTCGAAACTACACAATATTTTTGGCCGAAAACTTGAGACAAGAAAAAAACAAAGTAACTAATATCCAGGAACTTACCTTTTTTGTAGACATTTAGAAAAGTTTATTTTATAAATAATTTCTAAGTTTCTAACGACAACATTGGCACAACAGAGACCTATAGTATCGGAATGGCAGAGAGCTGAAAACGGATCCTAACCTGCAAATAGTGCACATGCATAAAATTTTTCTTGAACAGAATACAATTTGTTGTTATTATCCCTAAAAAAATAGATCGGGGGCGTCCGGTATACTATTTTATAGCATCTCCGAATGCAGTTTTAAAAAATTTTAATTTTTGTGGACAAAAAGCTGGAGGAACTGAACTCGATTTACCACACGAAAAAGTATCACAATCCCTTAACTATATAAATACATATTTATATAAAGACAATATTTTGTTATCTAAATAAATGCTTCAATGGTATAAATGCATGAACTTCTGGTAACAAATAAATATATGTTTAACTTAATTAATATTTTTGTTCAATAATATCATTATTTCCCTGACAATTATTTCTCTGCTAAGAAATAGGATTCGGGTTAATGCATTCACTTCCTCAAACATTTATTTTTTCAGTTAAACGTTTGATGACATTTGGATAAAACACTACGAGTTTCATTTATTTTCTCACAGATGTCATAATAGAAGAGATACACCAAAAATAAAATTTTTGTCATAACAGTAAAGTGGTTGTCTAAATTAACCCAATTTCTTTCTGATCAACATTGTATTCATAAATAAGTTGACTAAACCTAACGTGACATTTCCACAGTATACATGCTTAAGTAAAAGCTCCTACGTATCATTACACGCTATACACTGAGAAAAAAGTACTCTTGAATCAAAAGTGGCGGTGCTATTGAATTCCGCATTATTTATGCAATAATTTATGTCCATATTCCAATAAATTTTGTTTTGAGTAAAATAATTCGAGTTTTTGAATAAAAATACAGAACTATATGTAGATAAATGATTGGCGATTATATGAATCTCAAGCATATAAATATAAGAAAAATAAATGTAGATATATTCCAAAAATCTTTATTTAAAAGTTTACATATACTTTTTAATTAACAACGTATCTCTTTTATTTGTATTGAAAATTATTACCGCGAAACAAAGGTACTTTCGATTTGATAGCACACTGAGAGACTTTTCGTTAGAATAAATGAAAAAAATGAATTAGAAATTAGCATAACATCGTTCCAAAATAGGGAAAACCGAGGTTTTATTGCACTTACTCGTATATTACAGTACCGAAGTTTATTATTATCATATGAGTATTTAAAACACTCAGACGACAAAGTGGTATTTTAAATACGAAATATTGTGTATCTCCATTTCAAGAATTAACACTATGAAAAAATAATATTCTTTTTACTGAATTTACGAAAAATAATTTGAATAAAAAAAAATAGTGAATATCATAATCTCGAAAACGTCTTTTAGAAATTGATATAGTCAATATGAAGTTGACAGAAATCGGAGACGCATAGCAAACTATGAAATCATTATTTTTGTTTTTTCATATAGTTTCGTTTGAGAATTGCTCCTCGATTGTTTCCGCCGTTTTTAAATTGAAAAATCAACAGTTTGGTTGCAATTTTTTTCTTTCTTGACTCAAAAATTTTTAAAATTAATATTTGAACTATTTTATTGAGAATTTGTCTTTTGGGTTCTAAAATTTATCTTTTAATAATAAACTTTATCTTTCGTGAGCAAAAATGCAACTGTTATTGAAAATGAATCAGTTCAGGTTGAGGCTTTAACAGTTTTATTGAAAATTCGTTTTTTTTTTAAATTAATTTAACTGATTTCAATTTTGTAATTAAAATATCTTTGGTTGAAATATCAACTATTATATCCATTTAAAAAACAAACGAATTTTCACCCATACAGTTCGATTTGTAACCAAAACAGATAAGTTTTCTACCGAAAGAGATGATTTATCAGAGAAATAAGATTTTTCATTAAAAAAAGAAAAAATATTTTTTTAACCAAACAGTTGCATTTTTTCTATAAAATATGAGATTTATAACTAAACAGATAAATTTTCGAACCAAAAAGACGAATTTTCAAAAAAGTAGTTGAAAGTAGGATAGTCCGAGGAGAAATGGAGGAAGGGAACGAGATAACAAGAAAAGAAGTGGATGAAGCAGTAAATAGGTTAAAAAGAAACAAGGCGACGGGAGAAGATGGGATGGAGAACGAAGCGATGAAGTTTGGAGGAGAAGAGATTAGGGGTGGGATGTGGAAGATCTGCAACAAGGTATGGAAAGGGGAAGGTTGGCCGGAAGAGTGGACGACGGGACTGGTGGTACCGCTTGTCAAGAAAGGGGAAGGAAAGAAGGTAGAGGAATACAGAGGGATCACTCTCATGTCAGTCGGCTATAAAATATATGCAGAAATCTTAAGAAATAGGTTGGAGAGTCTGGTAGAACAAAAAGAAAGTATCCCACATAATCAGACGGGCTTTAGAAAAGGAATGCGAACTATAGACAACATTTACGTACTTAACTATTTAGTTAACAGAAATTTGGGCAGAAAGCAAGGGAGACTAGTCGCTTTGTTCGTAGATTTCAAAGCAGCGTTTGACTCAGTGAATAGAAAAGTACTATGGCAGGCAATGAAAGAGAGGGGTGTA
>NC_046662.1:101845981-101855299 GCF_010883055.1 Belonocnema kinseyi
CAAACGGGTGATCCTGAAAAGGGACAGTAAAAAACGAAAATTGTTTTCAATATCATGGAAAATGCATTTTTTTATGGTAAGAGGAAACGGAAGCCCTGGAAGTTCGCTCATTTTAGGAATTAATATTACTACTGTTACTATTGTTTATTCTGCGTAATGCGAAAGAGTAGAATATAAGTAGTAGTTAAGTTAGACTAAGGATGGAATTGTAAATATATGTGCAGGGAGCGGTGGCCCTCAAACCCGTAAAAGGGAGAGATTAAATACATACACACATACATAATAAAAAAAAATTATCAGTCAATGAAATTTTCAACCAAGTAATTAATTTTTCGCTAAAATAATTGAAATGGTTTGAATACTTTTTTCAATTTATGTCTAATTTATGTTAGAGTTAGAGGTTTCAATAAACTACATTGAAAAACTTTTTTAGAATAAATAATAAATTGAATTGCAAGCGTGGAGCTTATATACAATATTTTTAATATCCATGAATTAAATTTAATAATATCTTATTATTTTGTCAAGAAAAATGTTAACATGTTGATATGTGAATTTCATTAAAAAATAAAGGAAAATAAATTCCTTATGGTTTATAACAATCTATTCTGGCTTTTTAATGTATTCTATAATTTTAAGTTATTTTAATCATTTTATTTGACAAGCTCCATTGAATTTTCCTTGTCCCACTATTGAATTTTTTTGGTCCCACTTAAGGATATACCCCAAAATTCATGTCCCGCACTAATGTTCGATCTGACTAGCATAAAAAATATCCATTTACATTAATGAACTATAAAATTAATAATGTATTTTCTATTCCAATCATTCAAATAATGTATGAGTCACTTAATATTACGGTTTTTGTACACAAAATTTTAATTCACCATTTTAAAATTGTGTTTATGTGGGCTGACTTTTCGTAACCGTCCCAGTAATGGTCAGTCTACCTTACATATATTATTATAAGCGTAGCAATATTTTCTATAGAATGGGTCACAGAAATTTACAGATGGCCCTGCACAGCTGTAGGTTATATTTTAGATTGTTTAAATACTTCCAGCTAGTTTGGCCGCGAGGCTTTAGGCGTTAGGAATTAGGAATGCGAAACTTTATAGGGTTCGGAACCGCGGCGAATAAAAATTTACATAGCGTACGATTATAAATAGTGTAGTGAATGTTTAATAGTAAATAATTGTGCACTTAAACATGCGAACAAATATTAGAGTATAATAGTAATAATAACTATAATATAATAATAATAATAATAATAATAATAATAATAATGAATATATATATAATAAAAATACCGAAGGTGTTCCGCGTTGATGTCGCGCTAGGGCTTGAGCTCTCCTCTCATGACTTTGACGGCAATGTTGGAGGTAGCATTGCAACTGACAGGGTTTCCCATGCCAAATAGGCTGATAACGAAGAGGAGAGGGACTAAGTAGAACACCTTAACCCATCAATGAAAAATGGAGAATATATTAAAGATTTTGGAACGCTTGTTGCTTCACGAGGATCGTCGGGATTCTTTGGCTAGCACCAGCTGTTTGCAGCCAACCACTTCGACAGAAATACCGTGGGAGAGCATCAATTGGGATACCACAATGAAAGAGGAATTGGTGCGTCTCTATTATGAAAGTGCGAAGTTTGAAACAAACAAGGAAAAAGGATAGAATTTAAGAACAAAATTTGCTGCAAAGTATCCTAATATACAAAAGGTTGTAATAAGAGATCTTATCGCTAAGGTGAAAGACATCAGGACTAATCTATATGTTACAGAAGACCGAGCAATGGAGATTAAACAACAGGTTGATTTAGCGTGGAAAAACAACGGCAATGAACATCAGTTAAAGAAAGCCGCGACAAACGGTCAAGCAGGAGCAATTGATGTTCTTCCTCAACCTATTGATGATCCAACACCACCACATCCTCCGGAGGTGGATAACCATATACAACAAGAGGCAGAAGCAGAGGTTTAGCAACCAAAAAAGCGACGAAAATGGACATACCATATGAACAGAGATGTTATGCGCCTTTATTTTTTGGCAGAGAAATGTGGGGAAAGTGTGAGGAGAGAACACCATAGACTCTTCTTACTTAAATACCCAGAGCTAGCCACAAAAATAAATTAGCAGAATCTGGCAGATCAAAAACGCTCAATATCTGTAAACAGACTGCTTTCGGCTGTAGAAATAGCTGCTATCAAAATGGAAGTTGAACGGCAGCTTCCTATTGATGAGCTCGCCTTGGAAGATGTGGATAACGAAGACTTGATTGATGCTGAAGGCATAGGTGCTAGGGATAATGAACATCATGCACTGGATCCATTAGAACTACATCCGGATATTACTAACGATGATGTAGATAGGGAAATCTCAGAAGAACTACAGCACCTGGAAAGGAATTTTTGGCATGCTTTACTAGAGTTCAGATATGTGGAACCAACACTGAGGCATTCTCTGCCCAAATTGAACATCACAAAAATCATCTGCGTACACTAACAGAACATCTCGACAATAAGGTTTTACCTACGTATTTAAACGTAGCATAAAATGCTTCAGAGGTGCAAACTCTTGTATACTATGTAGCTGTAGCAACCGTTAGAATGTTGGGCCGAAAAACTAGACCTACAAATGCAGTTTTTGTTCCAGCAAGGGATCGAGATCCACCATGGAAGATCAGGTTGGATATGGATGTCAGCAAAGTAAGGTGCAAATTGGGTCGATTAACTCAATATAAAAAAGGAAAGAGAACCAGAAAGCTGATGAACCATGTTATTAAAATCATCCACCCTCGGCACATCGAGACAGTAACACCAGCAATATTGGATGAAATTTTAGACTCTCAACGACAGAGACTTGATGTTCTTACTGCCAGACTGCGTCGGTATAAGAAAAGTAATGCAAGAAAGCAACAAAACCAAAACTTTCAGACAGATGAAAGAAGGTTCTATCGTGAACTGAGAGTAAAGCCAAATAACCATCAAGGTACCGAAGTCCCTCAATTGGAAGATATGACTAACTACTGGTCGGGCGTTTGGGGAAAAATGAACAGATGCAATTTGGACACTGCGTGGTTCAAACTGGAGGAAGCAAGGGCAAGCAATAGCCCACAAATGCATCTGACAAACATCACAGCTTTGGATGTTTCAGTAGTCTTGAAAAGGGCAAGTAAATGGAAAGCTCCAGGACCGGACATGGTGCACAACTTCTGGTATAAGTACCTGACGAGTATGCATCTTGCATTGGCAAGGTGTTTTCAGAAGATCATTGAGCACCCAGATTTGATGCCAGGTTTTATGCTCCAAGGTACTACGTAAATGATACCAAAAAAACCAGACGCTCAAAAACCATCTGACTTTCGACCGATAGCCTGTCTTCCAACAATTTATAAATGTCTTACAGCTATCATTGCAGATAAGGTGTATTCTCATTGTGACGAGAATGACATTCTTACAGAAGAACAAAAAGGATGTTGTAAAAACTCACGAGGCACTATAGGCGCTGTTGCCATGACTCAAGCTCGTAAGCATCAAAGGAACTTACACATGGCATACATTGACTACAAGCAAGCCTTTCCTTCCGTTCCGCATGACTCTTTGCTTGAAGTCTTAAAGCCTTACAAAATCTGTACACGCATTATTGACTTTCTAAGCCATGCGATGCGGCTCTGGGTTACAAGAATCAAGTATTTTGATCATGGAAAACCAACGATAACTGGATCAATACGCTTTACGACGGGTATATTTCAAGGAGACTCTTTCAGCGCACTATGGTTCTGTTTAGCATTGAATCCATTGAGCGAAACACTAAACAGCATGTCTTATGGGTTCAGAATTCATGATAATGAGGATGGTCATCAAGTAACCCATCTTCATAACATGGATGACCTGAAGCTATGCGCTAGTTCAGGCCAGAAACTGCAGCAAGTGATTGATGTCACAAAGCAGTTTTCCAATGATATCCACATGGAGTTCGGACTAGAAAAATGCAGAACAGTGCATTTAATCAGAGGGGAATTAGGGACCGCAGAGTTAGAGAACGAGTTCGCAAATGACATCGAGGCAATGGCTGCAGGCGAATCATATAAACATCTGGGTATTCTTGAATCTAAGGGTATTCAACATACGATAGCTAAGACAAGCCTAATGACTGCCTTTACTACGAGACTCAGATTAATTATGAAGAGTTTTCTCAACTCGGCAAACAAAATCAGGGCGATCAACACATATGCCATCTCTGTTCTCCTTCGGGCTCATAAAATGTTCTAACACCGACCTTGAAAAGTTAAACAGAATTGTTCGCGTAGAAATGACGAAGCACCGAATGCACCACAGAAATTCAGCGATTGATAGGGTAGTTCTACCACGACATTTAGGGGGTAGGGGCGTTGTAGATGTCAAAAAACTGTGTGAGTCACAAGTTATACAGTTACGAGACTATTTTAACAGCAAACGAAATGTTGCGCTTTACAGAACCATCTTTCAAGCGGATCTTGAATACACGCCCTTAAATTTGTCCTCAGATGGGGCCTTCAATATCAGGGCAGAAACCATAGAGGAATTATAAATACAATTGAGGCAGAAAGCCATCCATGGCAAGCACCCAACACGTTAGATCAAAGTGAAGTGGATAGTGAGGCATCTAATATTTGGCTAAGAAAGGGTGTTCTGTATCCAGAGACGGAAGGATTCGTCATTGCAATACAGGACAAGGTTGTCAGCACTAGGAATTATCGCATACACGTGTTACATCAAGACGTGGTTGACCGTTGCCGATTATGTGGTGATACCAACGAAACCATCGAGCACATTATTGATGGCTGTCGCGTAATGGCTCAGAGAGAATATACGCACAGACATAATGATGTAGCGGGCATTATACATCAACAACTTGCCCTAAACCTAGGACTATTAAAAGAATGGGTGCCCTTCTATAGATACATTCCAATGTTCGTTTTAGAAAGCGAAGAGTACATCTTATATTGGGATGTTACTATCCAAACGGATCATTACATCCGGGCCAATCGACCTGACATCGTGATGCGAAAAAAAATAAGGTGGAAGAGTCGACATCATCGACATTGCTTGTCCGCTTAACCGAAATTTGCAGTCAACCTGTACAACCAAGATCCACAAGTATATCGAGTTAAGGCATGCAGTAAAGACCATATGGAGGAATGTGAATCATACATCCATTCATCCCATTGTGATTTCGGCTACAGGCAATGTGCACGCAAGATGCACTGAACATCTTGAACATTTCGTAGTCAGCAGGGTATTGGCAGCAGCTCAGAAGGCGGTTTTATTAAACACCTGTCGCATTGTAAGAAACTTTCTTCATCATCAGGAAGCGAGCCACTAAAAACCCGTGGTATGGCAGATGGTAGCTCTAAGAAAGCATCCAGAGCTGACTGTTGTCACCTCCAAAGCTCGTGGCCGCTCGTAATTGTATACCTACAACATCATCACAGGAGGTTTCAACCATCGTATTAAATTATTTAAATTAAGTTATAACATTCTAATCTCATCAGTCACTTCACTTAGTCCGTGGCTATCATGTGTCACCGGGTTTACCCGAGTAAAAGTTTAATAAAAACATACAATAATAATAGTAACTCGTAGAATAATACAAAAGATTAAGTTTGTTTGCGGCGAAAAATCGGTTATCATTTTATAAAACTGTCCCTTATAGTTTCGAGACTTCTTCGATATAGACTGTATCTCATCTAGAATTTTAGATTTTATAGAACTATTTTAACCTGCCTTTTAATAGAGATTACGTCACCTCGGCCTTCAAATTTTATAAAACTTTGTAACACATTTCGTTGAATAGTTCAACGCAATGTAAAACAAACACGATTTTAACTTTTATCAAACTACCCATCGTATCCTCTTCTATCGGATTGGTTCTATAAAATGTAATGGAAATTTTTCTTTCGTGTAACTATTACAAAAGTGTTATTTAAAATCGCAAGTGCAAAAGTTAAAATTCTAATATGTAATAATTGATATAAGGATTGTATTATTTTCATACCAGTATATCATAAAATAAAACAAAGTAATGTACATTTTTATTAAATGACTGATATAAAGTTTATTTTCGTGTGATATTAAAGATTCACTTAAAAGAAAGTATAAGACAAGAGATTTTTTAAAGAGATTTTCACTTTTATTAGGAGAGGAATTACACAGCAGTAAGGTGAAATGAGAATCGCTCGGGACGTCAACATGGTCAGGGCTGAAGTTTAAAGCCAAGTGCCCCGTACAAACTTTAACATTTTTAAGTAAAACCTATTAAGTTACTAAATAAAAGTAGAATGTATTTATATATGTTATTCATATATTCATGTATATAAGTATTATGCTTTATATTAAATAAATTCGCAAAGTGTATTAGTTTGTATTTTTGATTTCATTCCTTAAATTCTAACCTAATTTAATTAAACAGATTTTATGTCAATTTAATTTTTAAGTTTTAATGTTTAATTTTGTAAAAATTAAAAATATTAGGAATTAAATAATTTAGGGTTTTAAGGTAAAAAAATTGTTAATAAGAAAATTATCCAATGTTTTTATTTGCTTCATATAAATTTATAAGTCAGTTTTTGAATAAAATGTTAAAATAAGAAATTTCAATGAAACGGAGACCAGATATTTCTTTGCACGGCCCTGGCGTACTCGTACTTTAACTTCATAGCCGAGATTTTTTTCTTGATATGCTAAGTGTTACGTTAGCCGTGACGTTTAGTCGTTAGCGATCGAACGCAGTAAACTTAGATTCGGTGATTCGAAACTCGTCATAGCATTTTCACTTTTTAAAAGCATTAATATCGTTAAAAGAGTGCGACTATATATTGTATGTAATGTATTGTAATGTATTGTAATTTTTTTAAGTTAAATTGTGTATATGTACCAACAAGATACTTATAAATTGCATGATATGTGTGTAGTAGTGGATGACCTTCCCCAGAATCTGATTGTAGCAATAATGTATTTTTTGCTAACGCGCGAAATTTTACATGACTGGGGTGTACTGTGTAGAATTTACACATTTAGAGCGGTAGACTTTGTTTTCTTTGATTGAAACTGTTTACTGTACCTAACAGTTCGCCTCATTTTACCTAACTGGTAGGTAATCGACATCTCATTTTACCCAACTGCCAGGTAATCTTTATTATCCATTTGTATTATTTTTTAAAGAATCGCGAATCAAATTATAATGACTTTATATTATTAATTGATATTTCCATATCAAATATTATCCTATTTCATTTTACATGACTGAAAATGAAATTTTAATAAAATGCCGTAATGTCGTCCGTTTACCGAAATAAATTATGTAAAATTTAAGTCACAAATATTCTCCGTATACTATAATAAGAGTTGATGGTATTTCTCTATGCATTGTTATAAAATTAAGCGAGCAAACATAAATTCATCTTCCACTTAAAAAAATAAATGAAAAAATAAAATTCTTTCCTTAAACACAATAAAAACCTTAAAAAGAAAAAATGACCTCTTCCAATTAAAATAAAAACATACCACCTTTTTCAAATTAATGAAAACCTTAAACAAAAATTAAAAACTAAATTTTTTTCATATTAAAAATGATAAAAATGTTAAAAATACAAAATTTCTTAGCCTTTAACTGAATAATAATTTACAAACAATAAAGTCCCTTTTCCAATTGGGAAAAAGATTAAATATAAAAATCCATCAGCCTAAATTATTTTAATTTTAGTCGTTGCAAATTAATAATGTTCAATTGTTACTCCACATTACAATAAAAATTGTAACGTGAAAAGTTAAAATTTTGCGCTCGGAAAGTTTAACCATTCGAAACTTTCTATTTCAAGCAACTCAATTCTAAATTGTTTGGTTTTGAATATTTAATTTTCATTCTAACATTTTTTTAATTTAAAAATTCAAAACTGAATGGGTGAAAAAGAGAATATTTTAGACTGGAACAATATTTGAACAGGATTTTAAATGGAATAAAACACTTCATTATGAATATATTATAGTATATATAGTACACTATATATATATATATTCGGTTTGGTTTTGATTCTTCTAGAATCAAACCGAAGGTCCTATGACAAAGCCAACGAACACGTCCTCGGTTTGCGGATAATGGGTCCCTGTACCAAAGGTTTCTGCTGCATATGGTTACAAAAATAAATAGGCAGTCGCGGACAATTGTCCAGGGGTGGTCCCGAAGGAATTAACCTCCAAGCGGAGGTGTGAAAGCCGTGCCGAAAGCTGCATTGCACCTGGTTGAGGTGTCTAGAACGGTGACTCTTGGATACCGGGCGACCTCTCAGAGTACGCAGCCTTATCCTTGCATGCGGGGCTGTACAAGGATGGATGAACCCCTTTCCCTAGCTTCTCGCGGGAACAACAATGACAACAACAAACATGGTTGTAGTAAGTGCGGTTTAAAACAACAGAACGCGCAGGGCTCCCGACAATGAATCGACCAACAATACCGACCAATCTAGAGCTGGGGGAGCCAATGCAAATGGATTCAATGCAATAGATCGGCGGGATCTCGCGAGCTTGGGTGGACTGAGGGACTGAATCACGACTTCCTAGAGTGCTACGATGCGAGTGTGGCCCCTGAACGAGGTTACATGGCACGGCTGCATGCTCTGTGGTGCGAAAAACACCCGGAGCTATCGCACTTTTCGCAGCAACGTCTGCGAAACCATGCTGAACTACTCCGTAAAAGGGGCTATGTAAGCGGAACGCATACTCTACCACAGCTAGAACAAGCCGGCAACAGAGAAAGAGAGGCGACACTAAGACCAACCACGGGCAGGCATCCAATAGATGAAGAGCAATGCTTTACGACCCGGAGCAACATCAACACCAAGGTTTCTCTCAAGCCTAAAGATCTGGCTGAAATGGATGACGAGCTTCGTGGACATTTTTCCGGAGAATCCGACCTCTGGGCTATCAATTATTGTGTGTATAATGCAGCGAGAGCTTTGGTCGATGCGAACCGTAAAACAAAACCAACGGTTGATCATAAGACCAAAAGACGAATGCATCAACTTGCCATAAAGATAGGCTGTGCAAAGCAGTAAGCGTCCCGCATTCAGTGTGTGATTGACTACATCACATCTGGCAGGAATTTCACCGCCAAGATTCGAAAGTTCGCGCGCGAACTCCGGAGCCGTTATCACACACTTAACAAGTCAAAGCTGCCAGAGTGGTTGGTGGAAGGGCGCACAATACTCCTGCCGAAAATAGGCAACTTAGCTGACCCGAAGAATTACAGGCCAATAACTTGTCTGAACACACTTTAT
>NC_046662.1:101855399-101864231 GCF_010883055.1 Belonocnema kinseyi
ACAAATGCGCCAAGGTTTATTTGAAGCGAGGAAAACTTAATGGCATCCCTGAAGATCCTGAGCTCGTTGATAGAAGCGCCATACGACACCTTTGCACTGGAGGGACTTATACATACCTGGGCGTGCCACAGAGCCGCATTCAAGATGTGATATCTATAAAGGATACTCTCCGAAGAAAATACAAACGTCTCATCCGACAGATTTGGTCTTCCGAACTGTCAGCGAGGTACAAAGTATCTGCAGTGATAATGCTTGCCGTCCCGGTACTACTCTATTTATTTGGAGTAGTTCGATGCACGAAGAACGAGCTCAGATCCCTTGATATCGGGACAAGAAAGGTTATGCACATGAACAAAAGTATGCATCTTAAGTCTTCCTTTACGCGACTGTACATCTCACGCCGTCTAGGGGGTCGCGGAATATTGAGTCTTGAATGTCTTCACAAGAGGATTATTCTGGATACAGCACATAGAGTTGCAAATGGAAGAGACCCTCTTCTTAAAATGGTCAGGAATCACGAAAAAGTGGGCAAAGGAGCGTTTCTGTACAAAGCAGCGGAGGAGGCTGCAGAAACACTCGGACTTGACTTCAGTATTAGAGGTGAGCAAAATGCATCAAATCTTATCTATCTCGAGTACTCACTCCTGGAAGCCCGGATTAAGAAAGCACAAGAGAAAAACTTTCGTGAACAGCTCCTCGATAAGAGGATGCACGGTATCTTCCACAGAAATGTGAAGGATCAGTCAATGTCTTGTGAGCTAACGTTTGCTTTCCTTAAATCGCCTGGATTGAAATCTGGTACGGAGGGTTTCATCTTTGCATGCCAAGACGGTGTCATTTCCACCTTAACATACCGTCGCCACATTTTGAGCCAAGACATTTCTGCTGATAGCTGCAGGGCGTGCCATGCACACCCCGAGCCTTTAGCTCACATACTATCAAGTTGTCCAACTCACGCAGGAACGACCTACATTCAAAAGCATAATGCGGCACTAAGAGTGCTTTATTACCATCTCTGTCACTCTTACAGCATTAACCTTAATATCGCTCCTGTAAATGCTCCTAGGGAAATTGAGTCAATTGTCGAGAATGGGAAGTGCCGCATATACGGGAACTTTATATGCTCGACAATTGTTTCTGTTGCTGACTCGAGGCCTGGCATGGTTCTTCTTGACTTCGAGAAGCGAACCATGTTCGTTATCGAATTTTCGGCACCAGCTGACAAAAACATCATAACCAAGGAGAATGAAAAGAAAGAGAGGTATCGAGACCTTATAAGGGAGTTGCAACGATTGTACCCGGAATATTCTGTTAAACTAATCGTCCTTATTATCGGCGCTCTTGGAGGTGCCAAGCTTTCACTTGCTAATAGCCTAAAAAGCATCCCTGCGTGTCAACAATATGCTAAAACACTCGCGGGAAAAATGTAGAAGGCGGTTGCCCTTGGGTCGCTCCGTGTTCTTAGGGTGTCTGAAACTGATCTCTGGATGATTATACACATACAAGCGAGAATAATCATAAAATTCTTTTAGAAACTTCCGAATTGACTATTTGAGCGAAAGTTGAGTTTAAAAAATTAACTTCAGAGTGTGAACTAGGGTGGTTCAAATTCATACGTGTAAAAATTCGACTTTTGATTTTTGGTGATTGATCTATCTTGGAGATAAGTTGTGTCACTACTTCTCACTGTTTGGATTGACTACGATTAAACCGGAACATAAATATAAACATCTTAAAAACTGTATGAAATATATGAAAATATAAATATTTTCAAAAAATTAAAAAAAAACTATTCCATTATGTGTTTAAAAGTAACTTTTTTATTTTAAAATTTATCTTTTTTAAATGAAAATTCGTATTTTTTAGAAGAAAATTAATCTTGTTGCTTGGAAATTCATCTTTTTGGTATATAATTCATTTGTTTTGTTGAAAATTTAACAATTCCTTTTTTAGTTCAAAATTTATCTTTTTTTAGCAGAACATTTATGTCCTTTGTTAAAATTAGTGTTTTTTGGTAGAAAATGAATCTTCTTGGTTACAAATATTTTGTTGATATGTCGTTCTTTGTTTGATTGAAAATAATCTTTTGCAAATGTTAATTTAATGATTCAAAAAGTGGTCGCAAAGTAATCTTTTATAGTTGAAAATTCAACTATCTTGTTAAAAATTGATGTATTTTATCCAAAGTTAAACTTTACGTTCTCATCAGAGTAGGTATTAGATTTGTGTAAAATTTGACCCCCACATTTTTTGTCAAACCTCCACGTTTCGAGACCCCCTGAATACGAAAAACAGGTTTTTACGAATGTGTCTGCCTGTATGGATGTATGTCTGTATGTATTTCTGTCTGTTTCTACAATAACTTTTGAAAAATTAATCTATTAGATCGTCCTTTAGTACACTCATTCAGTGTTCTAAACTAAACTTCAATTTCGTTATCCAGCAATTTTGGATAAAGCTCAAAAAGTGGGCACATTTTGAATATTTTCAAAACCACTTTTTTTAAAGTTTAGAAATTCTCTGTACATTTGTTCATAGTATTAAAAAATTCGAAAAATTTATCCAAATGACTTTTTTATAAAACTAAAAATTACTAGATTTATAACATTTATAAAATTAAAAAAATACGAAAATGAACATTTTAAGCCAAATAACGCACGATATGAAAATAAGTCAAGAGAAGAAAAATATTGCTTTTGAATAGCCTACAAGATTATTATAACAACTTTTTGAATTTTCTTGAAACAACAAAAATTCAAATTTTGTCAGCATAAAAAATAATGAAAAATCCAGAAATGACATTTTTCGGCCAAATTATGCCAAATACGGTGTGTTCGCTAGCGAGAGAAGCTTATTTGGAAAAAAGACTTAATGTTTTCAAACTTTTTTAACGACAAATACATTGAAGGACGGGTCACTGATATTATATATTAAATAAATTAAAATCGTATACATTGATAAAATTTGATACACAATTATTATTTCGAACTTGTCTACCGAAACAACGAGCCAAGTTCTCAATTTAACGTTCGGACCACGACTAAAGTTTCCCTGCAGAAGGTATGCAAAGTTCTCACTCATTGAAAGCATATGACTCAACGATAGAGGAATAACAGAAGAAATCGATAACACTTTAAAATTAGAATTCCATTAAAATGTAAACATGTAAAATTAAACTCTAAAAGGTAAAGTCGATATTAAATGAATAAAATTAAAATAAAACAATGTAGTCATTAAAATATAACAGTCAAATTCCGAACACGGTGAAAGATGAGTCAACAACAATGGTGCACTTGAAAAAGATCGACAAAATTGTTATCAATCACTTTTTGATAGGATGTATAGTATTGCTTTAATCATGAAAAAAATCCTTAGCAGTGAAAAAAACTGCCCGCTGCGTGTGCACATTCTAATCACAACTTTCCTCTTTAAATTTCTTTTTCGTCTCGTGCGTGGGGTTTCAAAAAATTCAATTTTTCAATGTTTTTAATGCTATTTTTGTACAACTAAAACCAAAAACAGAACTATCAAAAAAATATTCCTGACAAATTAAATCTTTTTACATTCTCATCAAAGAAGGTAGTAGATTTCTGTAAAATTTGACCCCCCTCCCTCCCATTTTTTGTCAAAAGGTTCACATTTTGAGACCCACTGAATCCGGAAAACAGGTTCTTACGAATGTGTTTGCATGTCTGTCTGGCTGTGAGCACGATAACTTTTGAAAAAATTAATCTATTAGATTGGCCTTTGGTACACTCTTTGAGTGTCCTAAGCTAAATGCCACGTGAAAAGTGAGTAAAAGTGAGCGCCTTTTGAATATTTTGTAAACCACTTTTTATTCAAGATTCAAAAATTCTTTGCTCGGATATGCGTATTATTCAAAAAGGCGAACAATTTATCCTAATGGATTTTTTCATAAAACTAAAAATTACCAGAGTTATAGCATTTACAAAATTCCAAAAAACACACGAAGGTGAATATTCTAAGCCAAATAACGTAAGATATGAAAAAAAGATAAGAAAAGGAAAATGTTGATTATCGATAGCTTTACAAGATTATCATAACAACTTTTTGAATTTTTCGGAAATTTTGAAATTGAAAATTTGTTATTTATCAGTTTTTATGGGATACGTAGTTATTGTTTTATTTTTAAAAAAACTTTGAAAACAGAAAAATTACATTTTTCGTCACACGACGCATGCTAAGAAAAAATAAATAGATAACATTTTTTCAACGAAAGTAGAACAAAAAATTGTTATTGATGGTTTTTTTAATATGATAAGTAGTTTCTATTTTTGTTGTGAAAAATAATATTAAAAATAGAAAAATTAAATTTTGTTTAAAATGGCACAGGATACAAGAGAATGAATTCACAAAAGTTGTTCAACCCAAAACAGTCTAAAAATTGTTTTCGAATAATTTTTTGATAAAACGAGTGGTTTTCGTTTTAATCGTAAATGTTAACATTAAAAATAATGGAATTGAATGTTTGAAAAAACGACACAGGACAAATTAAAATATTTATTCAGGCGTATATTCCAAAACGTATCTAAAAAATTTCCTTCATCCATTTTTTGCATATGACAGGCTGTTTTTTTTAACTTTTAGTATACCAAAATTTACCAGTTTTTTCCTAAGTATCCAAAAAGGTTTCATATTAAAAAAATTGAGATATTTGAATTTTTTAAATAGCACAGTAAAGTTCAAGAAACGTATTTTTACGAAAAAAATCACGAATCCGATGGGTACAAAAGAAATTCTCAATTATTTGGTGTCAATTAGCGCTTTGTTCCAAAGAGGAAATTTGAAGTTTCAAGAAATAACTCGATAAATTTCGTTTTATACCGATTTTATTTTTGTAGAAAATTATAAATATTCACAAAGAAAAAAGAACGATACGTTTTAATGATTATAAACATTACAAACAGTCTCTGCAACATGTGTAACGGTGTTCCTCGCAAACGGCCAACATACACTTGGCGCAGCATTGGTTCGTTTTCCGATCTTTTTTCATTAACACCCGCCTGTTCCAAAATACCCATAAAAAGGCGCATGGGCCAACGGCGAGTTTTTTGAGCGCAAGTGAATGAACCGCACAAAAAATCGAAAATGTCGGTTCCGGATTTCGTTTCATTGTACATCTGCCCCATCTCTGGTTTACCATCCGAGTCTTTAGACACATGAGTCTCATCTCTCTCTACCTCTTCTTCATTTGCGCCCTCACTCTCATCAAAACAACTATATGCAGAGGATTCTTCCGATTTTTTATGCAAGAAATAAACTTCATCCTCGCTTTCCTCGTCCAAATAGTTGACTGGTTCCGTACGTAGACGAAGAATTCTCGAGACTTCACAAAATGTACGCTGCGCCATGCTATAAGAGATGAAAAATCAATATATGACTTAAAAAAATTAAAATCTTTCAAAAATACTCATAAACTTCACAAAAATTAATAAAATTACCTTGACCCTCAAAACGAGTTTGCACCGACGTCAAAGAAATAGTGGGTCGTTTCAGACGCAACGCGCACTTGATCTGCCTACTGCGAAGGCAGTATTGCGTTTATTCACTGAATAAACGCAATTCAGCACAGAGGGTCCTCTAGTCCTAAAGTTTTTTTAACATGGTAATAGACATGTCCGTAGTACACTGATTTTGAGTAACAAAACAAAAGAAAAATATCTTGGGTCTAAAACGACCCAAGATCAACTAATCGGGTTAAAAGCAGAGTTTCTGAATTGAGGAATCTGATGCGCAATCATTATTAAAAAATTGAAAAACGTAGAAGTTGAATAGTTTCAAGAGAATATCTTTAAAAATAAATATAATATTTAAACAAATTATCTGGGAAAAAATTGAAGAGAATTCAAATGAATTTGTTCAAATACCTCCGAGTTTAAGGTGAGTTTTAAAGACTTCTAGATAAATGAAACAAAAACTTTTTAAAAATCTATCGAAGGAATAGAATGGAGTGAATTCAAAAGAATTCAAAATAATTTAGGATAAATTGATAATAATTCAGGGTGGATTCAAAATGAATTGCAAAAAATATTTTCAAATTTCTTCAAATCTTTAAAGCCCTAGACCGTATGTGTAATGTTAAAATCATACAAATAACATTGGAAATAAGCAAATTCATTTGATGGAAAAACGACAAAAATTGCAATAAAATGTTTATTAACCAAATTTAGTTTAAAGAATGCGCATTTTTTTAAACAAGACAATAAAACTACGTCAGTTTTAATACTAATGCATGTTATGAATTATAATAATATACATTCATTGAAATGATATACACTTTCAGGGGTAAACTCGAGTGCGAAGCACGAGATACGTGATGAGAATGTGTTCGTTAAAGCCGAAGGAGCTTTGACAAAAGAGAATTCACAATCACCGAATCACTGTTGTCGATGCTTTGACCTTTAGTTTTAAAAAGACCGAGTGCGTAGCGCGAGGTAAATATATTATTGAGCGCGAAGCGCGAAAACCAACATTCGCGCGCCCCAGGCGCGCTGAAATGTAAGAGGTTGAAAATTGATTTATTTTGTTAAAAAATTCGTTTTGTTTGTTTGAAAACATTTTTTTTTAACTGAATGTTTAACTATTTCATGTTTTATTTATAATGTACATTGTGTAAATTCAACTATTTTGTTGAAAATTCATATACATATGTGACGTAAGCCAAAGAAAGGGGTCTTACTCTGAAAAGTGGGATTTTTCAGGGCTTGCTGTCGAAATCGACCCGATATACGCGACTTTTAGGAGTGAGGGAAGTCTCACGAAATCTTCTCTCTCCACTCACCACTGCATTCTCATGCGTATAGCGGTGTCGTAAACGCGGCTCACGGACGGGGTATAGATGAGACTCGAAGATGTAGTGGTGAGTGGTGGGAGTTTTTTTAACGGGGTCTCGAGCTAAATCCCGACTTCTCGGGTAACTAAAAACTCAATTTTTAGAAATAATAACGCTCGGAATTTTTTTCCGATGGTTTCATTTAAAAGAGCAACTTAAAAAATATCAAAAGGTGTAAAAACCTCATTTTAATGTTTTTAGAATAAACCCCCTCTCTTCGCGCGAACGTCACATATTGAGCTGAAGATGCTTTTTTTTTCTGTGAAACAGCAATATTCTGAATCAAAAATGTATTTCTTTGGTTTTAAAATCAAACGACAGTCCGCTCTCTGAATAGCACCGGACATGGGGTCGTAGGGGAATTTTTTGTGGAACGCAGCTTCCCCCAGTTTCGGCACAAAGTGCCATCAAATTCGCGTCCGCTGTCTTTAAACAGTGCCGGTCGTCAGTTTTCTTTTTTTCCCCCGTTAATACGAAGTGTATCCGCTTGGATGTTTTTTTGTCGATTTTAAGTCGACAAAAACGAGTCGGTTTTGTACCAGGGTTGATTTGATAAGTATTTCATTAATTATTATTTGTACTATATATTCAGAGAGCAGACTGTATTTCATGGAAAATTTATTTTTTTTTGAGTTTTTTTGTTTGTTTGTTAAAAACTGACCTATTTGGTTGAAAATTCCAGGTGTACATACAAAATATATTATATTTGATATAAAACTGTTGAGCATAATGCAGAAAATTTGACATTTCGGGTAAAATAGAGTGCGAAGCACGATATACGTGATGAGAATGTGTTTGTTAAAGCCGAAAGAGCTTTTACAAAAGAGAGTTCACAATCGCAAAATTACATTTCTCGATCAGTTAATCTTTAATTTTGGAAGGGCTGTGTACGAATGTGTGAGAAATGCAAAGAGCGGGCTCGAAGTTTATTTTAAAAGGTCTATGCACGAATGTGAGAAAAATACCAAGTCTAACAGCGTAGCGCGATGTAAATACAAAGTCGAGCGCGAAGGGCGAGAACCAACAATCGCGCGCCCTAGACGCGCTGAATCATGGGAGCCGCGCACAGAGCGTCTTCATTTGGTAGAAAATTAATCTTCTTAGTGTCTTTTTTTGATTGACAATTTAACTATTTTGTTGAAATTTCGTTTGTTTTTGCGAAAAAACATTGTTTTAAAATTAGAATTCAACTATTCGAGTTTGGTTTAAAAATGATCTTTTTTAGTGTAAAATTTAAATTTTTGATTAAAAACTAATGTATTTTGTCAACAGTTAATCTTCTTTTAATAAGAAATTAATCTAATGTGTTTAAACATTCGTCTTTTTTGTGAAAAATTCATCTTCATAGCTGAAAGTTCATATTTTAGGTTAGTAATTCAACTTTTCAGTTAAAAATTCAATTTTTTGTTTAAATATTTATTTTTTTGATGAAATATTCATCGTTTTCGTTAAAAATCTATTTCTTTGACTGAAAATTTGTTTATCCTATAGTCGAAAGTTGATCGCAGCAACCCATAGAGTGATGGAAAAGTCTTACTACAGAAACGCTTTTAGCTAGCTCTAAGACGTCAAGGCACGTTCAAGGGATCTGTTTACATTATTGGATGTAAACATTCCTAGCGATTAAGTTACACCTATCGTGCCGAATTCAAATGGAGCTCATTTTTATTTTTTAAAAACATTGATTTAATCTTCAAACATTGTAATTATTTAAACAATTTCCATAAATGGCTACAAATTTCTATATTGCTTTGCAAGTTTCCAAGAACTAATAATTATTTAAACAAATTCGATGAAAAAATTAAAAGCGACTTTTTTTCTACGAGTCAATTTGTTTACGGAGTCAACTAAGAATGTGTGTACGATGGCTCTTTTCTATACGAGGGTGGATTGATAAGTTTCCGGCCTGACCAAGAAAAACAACGTTTTTAAGAATTTTTTTTTTTATTTCTCAACATAATCTCCTCTAAGGCTGATAC
>NC_046662.1:101864331-101872837 GCF_010883055.1 Belonocnema kinseyi
AAAGTTTGGCCTTTATCCTACGAGTCAATTTGTTTACGGACTTAATTAAGAATGTTTATCCGATGACTGTTTTCTATATTGCTTTGTAAATTTACAAGAACTGTTAATTATTTAAACAATTTTAATTAAAAAATTAAAAGTTTGGCCTTTATCTTACGAGTCAATTTTTTTACGGAGTTAACTCAGAATATATATCCGATGAGTCTCTTTATGTTTTTTTGTAAATTTACAAGAACTATTAATTATTTAAACAATTTCAATTAAAAAATGAAATGTATGACCTTTATACTATGAGTAAATTTGTTTACGGGGTTAACTAAGAATGTCTATTCAATGATTCTTTCCTATATTGCTTTGCAAATTTACAAAAATTATTAATTATTTTTAAAATTTCAATTAAAAAAATAAAAGTTTAGCTTTTATCTTACGCCTCAATTTCTTTACGGAATTAACTACAAATTTATATCCAATGACTCTTTTCTATGTTTCTTTGCAAATTTACAACAATTAATAATCATTTAAACAATTTCGATCAAAAAATTAAAAATGACTTTTCTCTGCGAGTCAATTTGTTTACGGAGTCAGCTAAGAATGTCTATCCGATGACTATATTCTATGTTTCTTTTTAAATTTACAAGAACTATTAATTATTTAAACAATTTAAATTAAAAAGTTAAGAGTTTGCCCTTTTATACAAGTAAATTTGTTTACGGAGTTGAGTAAGAGTGTCTATCCGATGACTGTTTCCTATATTGCTTTGTGAGTTTACAAGAACTATTAAATATTTAAACAATTTTAATTTAAAAACAAAAAATTTGGCCTTTATCCTATGAGTCCATTTGTTTACGGAGTTAACTAAGAATGTCTATCCGATGACACTTTTTTATGCTTCTTTGTAAATTTACAAGAACTATTAATTATTTAAACAATTTTAATTAAAAAATTAAGAGTTTGTTCTTTTCTTCACAAGTAAATTTTGTTTACGGAGTTGAGTAAGAATGTCTATCCGATGACTGTTTGCTATATTGCTTTGTAAATTTACAAGACATATTAATTATTTAAACAATTTTAATTAAAAAATTTAAAGTTTTTCCTTTATCCTACGAGTTAATTGGTTTACGGAGTTAACATAGAATGTCTAACCGATGACTCTTTTCTATATTGCTTTGAAAATTTACAAGAACCATTAAATATTTAAACAATTTTAATTTAAAAATGAAAAGTTTGGCCTTTATCCTATGAGTCAATTTTGTTTACGGAGCTTACTAAGAATGTCTATCCGATGATTCTTTTCTATGTTTCTTTTTAAATTTACAAGAAATATCAATTATTTAAACAAATTTAATTAAAAATTAAGACTTTGCTCTTTTTTTTACAAGTAAATTTGTGTACGGAGTGAAATAAGAATATCTATTCGATGACTGTTTGCTATATTGCATTGTAAATTCACAAGAACTATTAATTATTTAAACAATTTCAATTAAAAAATTAAAAGTTTGGCCTTTATCTTACGAGTCAATTTGTTTACAGAGTCAACTGAGAATGTGTATCTGATGACTGTTTTCTATATTGCTTTGTAAATTCAAAAGAACTATTAATTATTTAAACAATTTTAATTGAAGAATTAAAAGTTTTTTCTCCATCCTACGAGTCAATTTGTTTACGGAGTTAACTAAGAATGTCTATCCGATGACTGTCTTCTATATTGCTTTGCACATTTACAAGAACTATTAATTATTTAAGCAATTTCAATTGAAAAATTAAAAGTTTGGCCTTGATCCTACGAGTCAATTTGTTTACGTAGTTAACGAAGAATGTCTATCCGATGACTATTTTCTATATTGCTTTGCAAATTTACAAGAACTATTAATTATTTAAACAATTTCAATTAAAAAAATAAAAGTTTAGCTTTTATCTTACGAGTCAATTGGTTTACGGAGTTAACTGAGAATGTGTATCTGATGACTGTTTTCTATATTGCTTTGTAAATTCAAAAGAACTATTAATTATTTAAACAATTTTAATTGAAGAATTAAAAGTTTTTTCTCCATCCTACGAGTCAATTTGTTTACGGAGTTGACTCAGAATGTCTATCCGATGACTGTCTTCTATATTGCTTTGCACATTTACAAGAACTATTAATTATTTAAACAATTTCAATTGAAAAATTAAAAGTTTGGCCTTCATCCTACGAGTCAATTTGTTTACGGAGTTAACTAAAAATGTCTATCCGATGACTATTTTCTATATCGCTTTGCAAATTTACAAGAACTATTAATTATTTAAACAATTTCAATTAAAAAATTTAAAGTTTGCCCATTATCCTACGAGTCAATTTATTTACGGAGTTAACTAAGTATGTTTATCCGATGACTGTCTTCTATATTGCTTTGCACATTTACAAGAACTATTAATTATTTAAACAATTTCAATTGAAAAATTAAAAGTTTGTCCTTCATCCTACGAGTCTATTTATTTACGGAGTCAACTAAGAATGTCTATCCGATGATTGTTTGCTATATTGCTTTGCAAATTTACAAGAACTATTAAATATACAAATAATTTTGATTAAAAAATTAAGAGTTTAGTTTTTTTTTACGAGTAGGCTCCATTTTTTAACATAATTAACGAATAATATGTTTACGCATAATTTGGTTACGAAATGAACTAAGAATGTCTTTCGATGATCATGTTTCACGTTACTTCGTAAATTTATAATAATTATTAATCATTTAAACAATTTTCATAAGCATATTGAGGGGCGGGGCATTATTCAATTAATAAACACAATTTGTCTACGAAGTTAACTAAGATTATCTTTAAGATGACTCTTTTCTAAGTTATTTGTTAAATTCATCAGAATTATTAAATATTTAAGGAACTTTCATAAAAAATTTAGAATTTGTCTATTTTCAACGAATAGGGACAGTTTTTTTTACTAAGATGGGCCTAAAATCACTGTATGAATTTTAGCACAGTTTAGTTACAATGCGAGTACACCAGTTTATTCAAAGTACTCGCATTTGCCTAAAAATTTGGTCAGATGAGAGGAAAACTGCAGAAAGTCACCTCCCGAGTTTGGCCGGCTTTTCAACATTCGAGTACACAACCTCGTCGTACGTCATAGATGGTCACTCATCTAAGTGCTAGGGGCGCTCGAAATGGCTTGACATTTGGACTCTTCTCGAGTCGAGATCATTTACTATGTATTTCTATGAAATTTTGTAAGCGCCGACATTTTAGATGTTTCTTTCCAAACTTCTATAAAAATGTTTAGTGTTGCAAAATAATTTATTCTGCATCGTGAGAGGGTACTTATGCGAAGCCGTGTACAAATATAAGTTATTAAAGTAAAAATGATTATCTTGGTTTATTATTGAACTTCATTTCCAAATAAAATAATCACAAGTAAAGTAGTGGGTCGCGCGCGTAGCGCGCGTATGTTCATATAGTTCATTTGAAAATTCGTCTTCTTGGCAGAATGATTAATTATTAATAATTATTAGTTATTAATTCAACTATTTGTTTAAAAATTCACTTCCTGGGAAAAGATTCATAATTGAGTGACCATATTCAATAACCACCTTAGCGCTCGAACACGAGTAAAAGAATTGTCCACAGAGCCGATTTTAAAAATTGTTCAAATTTGAGCGTTTACAGTCCATACTTGTAGATAATTTTATTGCGCATCTTTTTTTGTATGGCAACCAAATTCGAAGGTTGTTTCGCTTTTTAGTTACTTAAATAAAACTGAGTTTTTCGACAACCAAAAATTCAATGCCTTTTTGTGTTTAACTTGCCAGATCTTTGCCAGGAATTAATATTTTTTCTTGACATTTTTGTGTAACATTCTTCAACATTTTCTACAACTGTTAGTATGATTACGAAGTTTTAAAAACATTTCAAGACCGTGTAGTAGATTAAAAAAAAATGTCTTCGAAATTTTTGATGCATGTATACAAGTTTTTTAATCATTAAGGAAGAAAAGTGACAGCGAAGTAAAGATTATATAAATATATAATAATATATATTATAATAATAAATAATTATTTATGGCGCGCTGTGCTCGACTCGGATGGCACGCCAAGGTACGCCAAACGTGGAGCACAGAAACCCGTATATAATTTTCACATCGCCGTCACTTTTTCCCCTTGATGACAGGATCTAAAACTTGTGAAAAAACTTCTTTGACCCCTAAGAAACATTTTTCTCACTAGAAGTTGTTAAAATTCGAAACTTTCCCATCCAAATTTTTCGTTTGTATATATGCATCCAAGATTTCGAAGAAAATATATTTTTTTAACTCACTATACGACCCTGAAATGTATTTTAAGGACCCCGCACAATGTGCATTAAAATCCGGCCCGGAGAAATTTGCTGAAATTGCCATATAATATAGCTCAAAGCCTCGTGATCAAAAATCCTAATGGGTACTAGTCCGAAAAATCAAAAGTTTTCGAGATAGGTGGGGCTGAATTTGAAAAATATGACCACAAGCGAATTTAATGTCCCGCTTGAAACTTGAAGATAATGTGCAGATTTTTCAATTTACTGTGATCAGCACAATCACTGACAATACTAGAAACACTGGTAAAACCAGTGCAGCTAACAATGGGAACAAAATAGCGCCTTACTGGTAATAATAAGCGAAATCATGGCGCTGTCATTTGAAGGTAAAAACTGTTCGAAATATTAAAGGTGGAAGACAGTTCTGTCAATAAATACAAGACTGTAGATCAGTCCAATTATCAAAGGAATAGCCGGTCCAGCTAATAAAGGCAATGTAATGGAACTGCCCTGACAATATGAAGATTTTTCAAAATAATCAAGGCAAAAGACATTCTGGACTACCAAAGATATTTTGTACTCCAGATAATTAAGACAAGACTGTAGGTCAGTGTAACCAACAAAGAAACATATGTTATTAGTCCAGTCAGTTAAGACAAGACTATAAATCAGTCCCACCAACAAAGGCAAGACATTTTATAAGTCCAGTCGGTTAAGACAAGACTATAAATCAGTCCAACCAACAAAGGCAAGACATGATAGCGATTAGCGATTCGAGTTCTGCATTAATTATTTAAGATCGTTACAACAATAATGATGTTTCTTTCTTTATTAAAGTAACATTGTAGAAGGACAAGAAACTTCTTAATCGTACAAGCTTTTAGGAATATTACAATTACTACTAAAAAATCCAACTGTTAACGAAAAATGCCTTTGACATATTCAACTGTAATCCTCTTGAACATGAAAGAAAAATGAGTTTTCTGATTTTTTTTTAAATTTTCTTTTTTCATTATTTCTATAGGTACTTAAAATTCAGCGTATATTAAACATATTAATATTTTCAATAAAATATATTTAGAAAAAGATTCGGGTCAAACGTCCTGAAAAATGTTTAATTATATTAGGCCAAATTTTGAACATTTAACTTTAAAATTAAGATAAAAAAATAAATATGGAAATGTCAAACTCCTATTTTCTAACTTTTCGAATTTCCAATATTTTAGTTATTCTTAGAGGAGACGTAGAACTTGAATTTATTTTTTGACAGGGAATTTTACCGATTTCTGGAAGAACAATATATCAAAATCACTTGGAATATCATAAATACTATAAAACGTGGTCTAGAATATGATATAATTCAATAAAAAATAAGTTCGATTTCAACTTTTCTTTTACATGTTAAGTTTAGTTGTTATATGTTTCAATTACTACATCATTCAGTTTACAATCCTGAATCCAAAAATCTTTAACTTCACAATTTAGGGAGTTTAAGCTTGCACAACACCATTGAGGTAAGGAGATGTAACCTATTTCATAATTTAGTGTCCATTTAGGGTTTTTTTTGGGTTCCTATTCCCAAATTATGAGCTCTTTTATATTTGGTAAAAAATAGTGTTTGTGCTAGCTTAACGTTAAGCTGATCTAACATTGCGATAAAACGTACTAAAAATGATTTTACAGAAAATTTGACGCATACAATAATTTAGGGCTCTTGGAATATGACAATAAAAATTAAAAAAAATGTTTGAATAATTTTTGTTTAAACAATCCTGAAATATCGTCGACCAAACTCTACCTAGGGATCGCGAGATCTTGTCAAATAGTGGGAGGGCTTACGGGTCTCGTCAGAATATAGATCTAGAATAGGTGAAACAGACAGGTTGCCTCTCTGTAGAAGCGGACAGGTAGAGGTCACAAATAAGGTGTCTTAACGGAGACGTTGGAACACCAAGTCGAACCCCAGTACGTAGACCTGCCCTCTCCATGCGGCACTGCAGGGGGTGTTTCTTACTTCCTTAGCTTCTCGTGGGACTATGATAGGTTTAAACAAAATAAAAAATAAATAAAAACAATGAGGGTCCCGTTTCGGGACCCTCCTCTAACTCTCGCCAAAAATGGAAGGCTCTTTAGGGGGCAATCGACCGGAAAGGGTGCTAATGGAACCTTTAATTTATTAAAATACGGCGCCAGACACACGTCAATTTGCCGTCCTGTAAAGAAAAAAACTTGACGAGACAGCCACACAAAAGAAGTGTGCGGATCTGGTAACAAGACACACGTATTCCTATGGATTTTGGGGCGCTGAATTCAAATTCGGTATCAAAAATCACCCATCACGACATGGTTGAGCCATAACCTCAAAAAATGACGAAAAATCATGCACTGAGGCAAATAAACTTCAAAATAATGCCAGTGATGCAAATTTTCACTTCAAAAACATGTCCACAACTGTGAAGAATCAACCCTTGCCTGATATCAACTTATTTAACATAAGTTTACCCAACAGAACCTGACCTCACATAACCTGAATTAACAGAAATTTATTGAACTACACGTTTAGCTCTGGAAGCATATTTTCCCAGTAGCAAATGTGTGCTACATCGAATGGGTCAACTTGAGCCTAACCTAGAAATAAATCTAACCTAGCCTAACCTAACCTCACGAAACACAATTAAACTGATTGTGTTGTCCCGTTGTGTTTGCGGTAACGTTTGAATCAGCTTTGGCTTAACCTGCAAAGAGGTCAAACCTATCCTAACTTAAAAAACCTGGCCGAACCTAACCTAACCTAACTTAACTTCACGTAAAACAATTAAACTCATTGTGTTGTCCCATTGTGTTTGCGGTACCGTTTCATTCAGCTTCGGCTTAATCTGCATAGAGGTCTAACCTATCCTAACCTAACAAAACCTGACCTAACCTAACCTAGCCGAATAAAATTCAACCACACGTGTAGCTATGTAAGCTTATGGTTCTCAGTCTTAAATGTGTGCTATATTTAATAGGTTAACACGATCTTAACCTACAAATGAATCTAACTTAACAGAACCTAACGAAATTTTGCATAACGCAACACAACTTAACTTAAGTCTTCCCGTTGTAACACAGTAGAATTTATTTCATTGTACTACAGGTAGTTAAAAATTTAGACGCACATTATTCATTTGAAGAAACTTAGAATTGACCCCATTTCAATTAACCTGACAATGTTTGTATCAATTAAAATGTAGAACTGTAACTTAAAATATGCAAATGAATAAGAGTTTTATTCAAAATTTTTTTCTCTCTGCTTTTCTTAAACTTAAGGGATATATTTATACTATCTTTCGTGTTTACATTTGATCTTGCTTTTTATCGTAATTAAATTGATTTATAGACCTACTTCAGTCTATTTTCTGCCTGCTATAACGTGTCCTTTTTTCTTCGAAGGAACGATGCAAAGGGTTACGCTTACGTTTAAGACCTACATTCGTTTCGCTTTTCAACATCCAACAAAAATCAGCCATCATGACCTCGTCCCATCTACCCTGATATCGTTGTTTCATCACTTTTATGTCTTGATGAAAACGTTCCCCTTGTTCTTCGCTGAAATCACCAACATGTTCTGGAAACTTATCCAGATGGGAATCTAGAAAGTGAAGTTTTAAATTCATCGAGCAGCCTAACTTTTTGTAGTTTCTTATCATTTTCGCAACAATATTCTCGTAGTCTGGACTTTTTTTGTTACCGAGGAAATTTGCGTTTACAGCTTTAAAACTTTCCCAAGCATCCATTTCACTTTTCATCATGTGGCTCACGAAATTAGTATCTCTTGTCAATATTCGAATCTGTGGTCCATCAAAGACTCCTTCTTTCAATTTAGCGTCTGAAACATTAGGGAATTTAAGGGATATATACTTATAGCATTGTCCATCTTTGTGTAACGCCTTGACAAATTGCTTCATGAGCCAAAGCTTTATGTGGAGGGGCGGCAGTAAAATTTTTTCTAGATCAACGAGGCTTTGGTTGATGAAATTATGAGAACCAGGTTTGAATGAACCTCTTAAAGGCCAATGTTTTATGCTGTAATAATTGGCTCAATCTCTGCTATTCCACAGGCATATAAAGCATGGCCCTCTCGTGAAACCCGATTGTTGGCCTAATATCATTGTTATGATTTTGAGATCACCACATATTTGCCATTTGTGATTCGTGTAATTAACTTTTTCAAGAAGCA
>NC_046662.1:101872937-101885447 GCF_010883055.1 Belonocnema kinseyi
CGTCTCTTCGTCTTTAACGAAAAACTTTATGAATTCTTTGTCCCTGTCGCGATAGAATGAAACTTTTGTCTTTGGCTCTAGAAGATTTCTTCTTTTTAGAAATGAAGCGGCAAATTAAGCGCCGTCTTTCGGTAATCCAAGATCTCTAATAAAATCATACAGTTCTAGTTGCGACACTAATATTGGAACCTTCAATTTCATTTTATGCACGCCATATTCGTCATCTTTATCGTCATTTTCGTCGGAATCATCAGAACTATTTTCTGTTCGATCACTGCTTTCACTACCGTCTCCATGACGTTGACTTTCAACTTCCATTCTATCATCTTCTAAAGCGCTTAAATCAGTCTGGCGTGCATTTTTATTGATTTTAATTGCTCTTGTGACTGTGCACACATTAATGTACGAAATGTTATTTTTATTTTTGGCGTTGAACCCCTTGACGGAATTCATGCAAAACTAGCAGTCCTTCGCATTAACGGGATTTTTCTATGTGGTTGGTGTAGAGTACTTGGGGTACTTTTCGTTGTTTGAAATTTTTAGACGATACAACATAAGTCTGCAGGAATTGCAAATGACATGAGGAACCCATTTTGTTTCTTGGTGCAGCAATTTACGGTCAAAACACTTTTCGTAAAGACTTTTCACTTCCTCGTCGATTGATTTTCGCAAACTGCTCACTTCATATTTACTGCAAATGTAACAGAATGAATCTGAGCTATTCTTGCAGGCATGCGGTTGAGAAATGCTCGCGGCTTTTTTCCTTGTAGCATGAGACTCTACACCAACCAAATGATCCATTGATGAAGAGCTACGGTTGCATGATGAAGACGTCGGAGAGCCCGCTTTCCCACCCTGACCAGACGCCGATACTGGGGTTTTCCCTGCATCGTAATACACTTTTTACCTGTGTCCGCCATGACGGCATGAACGCCGTTTACCGAGGGACTCAGCCAATGTGGGTCCGTTGCCCACCGTCACCACGTGGAGGTGCCCTGGTTACAGACACAGGCGAATAATGCTAGCAACAAGCGGTTACGAAACTCCAGACATTTACTGCTATTAATGTCAAAATATGAAAGTACGCAAGAACAGGGTTGCCAGCGTAATCGGTTAGGTTAGGTAATGTTTTGTTAGGTTAGGATAGGTTAAACCTCTATGTTGGTTAAGCCGAAGCCGAACGAAACGGTACCGCAAACACAACGGGATAACACAATCAGTTTAACTGTATTTCGTGAGGTTAGGTTAGGCTAGGTTAGATTTATTTCTAGGTTAGGCTCGAGTTGACCCATTCGATGTAGCACACATTTGCTACTAGGAAAATATTCTTCCAGAGCTCAACGTGTAGTTCAATAAATTTCTGTTAATTCAGGTTAGGTGAGGTCAGGTTCTGTTGGATAAAGTTATGTTAAATAAGTTGACACCATGATCCCTTCGACCAATTCCTGGAGTACTCGCTGGCTGACAGGATCCAAGGTCGAGACCTCCCAAAACTCGATCCCCCCTCCGCAGGGCTTCCAGCGCGTACTGGACATCCTTCGTATTAATGGTAGGCCACTGACCCCAACGGATTACTCGGACCCTAAGGCTCTCAGGACTCTTGCGACCTTGGGAAGACATTGTGGGTTACCTGATAAAAGAAAAGAGGACATGCTAGGCTCCATGCAATAGTTCAAGAAAAATTAATCCTAATAAGTACAAAAGGAAAGAAAATTAAAATCAAGATAAAAGGAACTGGACTGGGTAATAACTCTGTCTAGCATGATACATACGGTTTAAGATCCTTAACGTGAAAAGCGCCGAACGCCCTCCCGTTATTTTTTCCCAATTGGTAGATCAGGGGTGAGCGTATTCCCATTACGCGAAGGGAACCATGAAAACGCATATTCAGTTTGGCCGGTATTTTATTTTCCTTTGAGGACAATACCGTCCAACGCTTCAAAACTCGATCTCCTATCTGCTATCTGCTGCTATCCTATCTGCTGCTCGAAAAAACGCTAAGTCCATGCATAGCTGTTAAGGGCACTGGTGCAATTTTATTGCTGAAGCTCTTCTCCAGGGAGCTCACTGTTATTGAGGTGATACTTAGGGGCCGAATTAGATAAAGACTAGAGCTGGCTATTGCTTTGGCTTATTTCCTAAGCGATGTTGATAGACCTCCACCTCCCAGAGAGGTGGGGACTAATTTGGCACTGCCAGGAAAACAAGATTCCTATGCTGTTTACTTGTGATGCGAACTCTCACCATACAGTGAGGGGCAGAAAAAATACCAATGCCATAAGAAGAGATTTAATTAAATATCTAGCGGGCACTGAGATTTAGATTCTGAATCGAGGTGATACTCCCACATTCCATAATAATAACAGGAGAGATGTTTTCGATCTGACTTTATGCTCGGAGGAGCTGAGGAGTTGGATAGTGGGCTGAAGAGTCTCTAATGAGAAGTCTCTTTTGGACCAGAAAAATATCTTTTTTCAGCAAAACCTAGGAAAACCGGCGGTTTTCAATATCAGAAACCATAGAAATACATTTTGGGACTCATACCATATAATGAGGATCTCAAAAGAAGGGTTGTGGAATATCCCACAAACTATTGTGACATTGATGAGTTATAGCACACCTTGGATTTTCGGAGAAATTTAGCGCTACATCATATGAAAGCAATTTCCTTATGAACACAATTAAGTCTGGGAAAGGAGCAGAATGGTGAAATACCCACCTGAAGAAACTCTGCAAAAAGACAAGAACGTTGTGTAACAGGGCAAATAGAACTAAATTGTCTTCAGACTGGGACATCCATAAGACGGCCCAGTTTGAATAAAATAAAAATATAAGACAGTTTAAGCAGAGAGATTGGATCCTTTAAATTTACCCTTTAAATCACCAGGGACGGATAGCATATATCCCGCGCTTTTAGAAAAAGGTCAGAACTTTTTCGTCCCTTCCGGGACGAAATTATATGCCTAGTGTTGTGTCACAACATAGTTTTCCCAAAGCAAAATGTTTCATGGTAGTTTTTGAGCGACGATTCGTAGCTGGTTCTGCTAGAAGGTAGAAGAGAGGGGGTCGTTCGTCGTTCATCGAGGTAATTACACGGTCCGTGGAAAGCTCTGTCACGTCCGATGAATCATTAATCTAACTCCACTGATTTCTTTCGAAGGAATCAGGATGATCCTTTAACCTTACTGATTCCTACCGAAGGAATCAGGATGCGTGTCCAATCGAATCTATCGAGCTGAAAACGAACGAGCGATCTGAATGTGATCTTGTGTGTGTGTGCAACGCCATAGCCGGTTCGGCGCGAACGCGTCGTGACTTCCTAATCTTTAACTTGGAACGAATCTTCTTGTGAAACTCTTTGATTTTTATCATCTTTCAATAAATCTGGTTATTTTTTGTGCCGTACGGGGTTTTCCCATAAAAAGTGGTTTTCATTTCACATACCTCCATCGAGGAGTATGTGAAAGGGGTTTCTACTAAAAGATTAAACGGAGATCTTAGGGGAGGGAGTTGCACTGCTAAATAATAACGAACCAAAATGAATTCTTTGAACCAACTACGGTTAGGCGATTGAAAACAAAAAATATAGCGCAAGCATTGTTTTAAAACAAGTGCTATCGGCATAGCTGGGCGGTAGAGTGGTCTTTATTTCCAAACCTGGGAAGGAAGGTTATGCTGCTGCTAAAGATTTTCGACCGATCAGCCCCACGTCTTTTATCCTAAAGGTGTTGGAGAGACTGGCAAAGAGATATATCAGGGATTAGGTACTTCTTGCCTCTCGGCTGCACAGATGGCAGCATGTTTTCAGAGAGGCTGCTTCGGCAGAAACAAAACTTTATGCCGTAGTAGCAAAATTGAAGCAGCAATTGGAACAAAAGGGGTATGCTGTGGGCAGGTTCTTGTATATAGATAATGTCTTCAGTAATACTTCTCCAGAAGTCATCTGTTGAGAGGCTTTGATATGTGGCGTGCCAAACCAGATAGTAAGCTGGAAAGAAATCAGTCAAGAGAATAGCGCCACGGGGCTGCACGCAGAAGGGACTCCTGTCGTCACTCCCGTGGTGTATAGTAGTGGACATTCTCCGTCGTAGGCTTAATAAATAAGCGTACTATACCCAGGTTTATGCGGATGACCTTGTAATCCTAGCCAGGGGGCCCATCTGGAAACCTTTATGGGTGTATTTTGTGGTGGGAGGCTGAAGTTTTTAAATTCGGTTAAATATCTGGTAGCAATTCTAAATGGCAATCTGAACTGGGCGAAGCATCTGGCGACCCAATGCAGGAAATTTGTCCTGAGATTTTGGATGTAAAGAAGAGCTTTTGGCCTGATATGGGGTCTTGGGCCTAAAATGCTTGTTAGCTTCTACTTCGCTGTCCTTAAACCGAGGCAGTGAGGACTACGCCCACAACGTCAATAAGCTCCATGCTCTGTAAAGAACCTCTATACGTAAAAAGATGGACACGGGGGGTTAGAGACACTAGGCTTCCGAGTGATATCAGCACACGGCCAACTCTAGAGACAAAGCAAGATAAAATAACAAAACGCTTCAAATTGACCAAGGCTTTCCGCGTCTACATTCCAAGCAGGGATATGTACACAAAAAATGGTAACTCGCTTCTCCAATGGGAAATCTAGTATACAGATGGCTCCAGGGTGAAGGGAGGGTCAGGAGCAGGAATCTACTCGTATGACGGGGCGAGAAGGAGGTGGTTGAGGGTCTCTCTCTGGAGACGTGCTAGGGGTTTTCAAGCGGAGATTCTGTCCGTTCTTCGCTGTGCCGAAACTTTGTTAGAAGAAAACGCTGCTGGCATACAGATTACGATCTTCTCAGACAGACAAGCGACACTATCTGTGGTAGAGAAAATAGACATAACGTAAGAAATGGTTTTGGAATGCAAAATATCATTAAATCAGCTTGCAGAAAAAAGTGGCTCTCATATCGGTTCCTGATCACACAATAATCAAGGGCAACGAAAAAGCGGACCAGCTGTCAAAATGCGGCGCGGCAAATGAACACATAAGATCGAAACCGGTACTGAGATTAACTTCTAGCGTCATCGGCGATGCCATCAAGAGCTGGATCCGCGAAAAACACCGGGAATAACTAAGAATACTGGGAGCAAATATAGGGCCACTAACAGGCGAAATCTATCCTGGGCTGTACGTAAAGATTGGACCAAGCTAGGGAAATCCTGGGGTTGTTAAAGAGGTAAGGACAGTAGTTCAGATGTTTACGTGGCACAACTTCTTGAACTACCATTTGCACAAAATAGGGTATAACCCCACGAAAGAGATCAGGAAATGCGCAAGAGATGATGAAACATCCCTACATTAGTAAAATGCCAGTGCCCGGCATTAGGTAGGCTCTGGCAGAAAACCCTTGGGGCCCATTTTACGGAACCTGACGAAATTAAAAAGCAATCGGTGATGGATATACTGGGCTTCATCAAGAGGTCAGGGGTCAACTACTTCAAGCAAATAGCAAACATGCTAACGGACGTCCCCACACACTTTTTTTGTGGGTTAATTAAAAAAAGTTTTAATTCAGCATAATGTTATTTTGCATAGCGCTTAGGAAATAGTTTCGATTTTTTCAGTGTTAGATTCCCTCGGCTTTTTTCCTAGGATAAGAAATATTTTGCCTTAAAAATCTGGAAAATGATAGCAAACATGCTAACGGACGTCCCCACACACTTTTTTTGTGGGTTAATTAAAAAAAGTTTTAATTCAGCATCATGTTATTTTGCATAGCGCTTAGGAAATAGTTTCGATTTTTTCAGTGTTAGATTCCCTCGGCTTTTTTCCTAGGATAAGAAATATTTTGCCTTAAAAATATGGAAAATGATAGCGAACATGCTAACGGACGTCCCCGCACAAATTTTTTGTGTTTTTTTTTTATCAAAACATTTTTGATTTTGCGAACAATTTGCGTGTATATTTCGAGGTTATGTGTAACTAATCTCCCGGAACTAACCTTGTTTGCAGCCAATCAAAAAAGTTTATTTCATAAATAATTTCCAGATTATCGGAAAGGCAGAGATGAAAAGTGACGTAACCTCAAAATAATGCATATGCATAAAATTTTTATTTAGCACAATACATTTTTTTGTTATTGTCCCTCAAAAAAGAGTCCGAGAACGTCCGTTATAATATTTTATAGCATCTCCGAATTCAGTTTTAAAAATATTTCATTTTTGTGGAAAAACCCGGGGAAACTGTAAGTATCACATGCCCTTAAGGGTATGGAACAAGGTTTTGTAGCTTGAGCGTCAGGGAAGTCCCACAGGGGCTTCCCGACAGTTTTATAACTAACTAACTAATTACCGTCGACAGAAAGTCGTACAATATTTTCTTTGCCCTTTTTGACATTCCTCTCAGAGAAGGTATTAGATTTGCGTAAAATTTGACCACTCCCATTTTTGTCAAATGTTCACATTTTGAGACCCTCTCAAACTGAAAAACATGTTTTTAAAAATGTGTATTTATGTATGAATGTCTACAGGCACGATAGCTTTTGAAAAAATTAATCTATTAGAATTATCCTTGGTGCACTCTTTCAGTGACATAAACTGAAGATCGAGTTTGCTAGTCAGCATTTTTTGGTAAGAATTCAAAAAGTTACAGCATTTTGAAAATTTTTAAAAAAATTTTCTCAAGATTTAAAAATTCTATATACCGTTAGTCATAATACTCAAAAAGCCGAACAATTTATCTTCACGGCCTTTCCGATGAAGCAAAAATTAACTAAGTTATAGCATTTTCAAAATACAATAAAAAAACAACGAAAGCACACATTTTAAGCCAAACAACACTCGATTTGAAAAAAGGCAAAAAAAACAAACCGTTGCTTTTTGAAAGCCCTACAAGATTATCATAACAACTTTTTGATTTTTCCTGAAAAATCGAAGATTGGAATTTTGTTTGTAAAAGGCTAATCAAACATTCCATTTTTCGGTCAACTATGCAAGATACGGAAAAACATAAATCCACAAAAACTAGGTATTAAAAAAAGACTTACAAATTTGTCATGAATTACTTTTTTATAGGACACGTAGCTTCTGTTTTATTCGCAAGAATACCACATTAATATTGAAAAAATAACATTTTTGGATAAACCACACATCTACGAAACAAATTAAACAAAAGTTGTTTATTCGAAAAAGAGCCATACACAAGCTATGAAAAAAATGACTAAGCAAAAGCTGCTTATCCAAAAAAAGATCCATAAAGTAATAATAGATCGAAAATAATAGATAGAAAAATAAAAAGATCCATAAAGTAATTAATAGTAAGAGTAGATTTACTTTCATTAGTAGAAAATAGGTTTAAAAATAAAAACATTAAACTTGTAGAAAAACGACCAGGTAGACGAAACAAAAATTGAGAATACAGTACATTTGATATAATAGTATTAAACATAATGTAGAAAAATTTACATTTTTGACAAAATTAACTGCGAAGCATGACACACATGATTATGATGTGTTCGTTAAAGTCGACGGAGCTTAACAAAAGAGTGCAGCATTGTCGAGTGCAAAGCGCGAAAAACCACAGTCGCACGCTCTAGGCACGCTCACCTTTACGAGCACAGCTAGCCATGCGCGGTAAAAATGTGCCAGCGCACAAATTTGCATCCATAGTCCGAAATTTAGAGCTCTAATATTTTTTCTTCAAATGGTGTTTACGTTCACTTAACGTTAAGCTAGCCAAACTGTGCAGAAAAATGTAAGAAAAATGATTTTACAAAAAATTCACCTCATGCGATAATTTCGGGCTCATTTAGGGCTCCAGGAATATAGTATTTAGAAAATTATGGAATATATCATTTTTCTGTGAAATCCATGCTAAATACGTTGTTTTTAGAAATTAATTACTTGCATTTGTAAGTGAAATGTTTACAAGTGTTTTTAACGAATTTTTGATTTTTTAAACAATTATTATTTGTTTAAACTATATTTTTTGCCAGTAAATGGTGAAAAGTTATTATTTTTCGTAATAAATAAGATAGGTAATAAGTACTGAAAATAGTATTTTTTGTTTAAGATATTTCGTAATTGCTTAAATAATTTCTGTTTGTATAATTTTTACAAAAAATATTGAAAAGTTCATAATTTCTGTAATTAATTACCTATTTAAAGAGAGTTAAGAGTGAACTTTTTTAAGGATATTTGGTAATTATTAAAACCATCCCCCCTCCCCCATGAGTAAAAAGAAGTTATTATTTTCTGGAATAATAATTGACGTAGTCATTGAATGTTAATAGTGAAATTTTTTGTCAAGAGAGTTTAAAATCAATTGAATAATTGATTTTACTTGCTGGTTTCATAGGAAATATGGAGACAATTATAGTTTTTTCGTATTGTTTGAAAACAATATTTTTGTTTAAAGAATTCGGGTATGAGTTCTGAGATAATAATATGCTGAATAATAAACGATACAGTGTAAGAGATTCGAGAAAAGTAGAATTTTCTCGACTCTTCCTGTCCCAGGTAGACAAATTTTTTTATGGGACTGATCTAGGAAAACATCTGAGAAAACATCTGATGTTTGGTCAAAGTATATCTCTTCAAGTAACAATTTCATTTAATGTTTTTACGCTATTAATACTATGTTTAGAAATCAAAGATTCTGGATCTCCTACCTATATATTTATATATGGTATAAGAATCATATGCGTTGCTTATTGTACGGTCGTTCTATATTGTATACCTTCACTAACATATTCAAAATATATTTGACTCACGGAATCACTTGAACTCGAAATAAAATAAATTATACCTAAATATTTTCAAACGAAATTCCAAATGCAAGGGTGTGTATACTTTTTCGATATAACTCTTAGCTTTTTTTAAAAATTAATTACAAAAGTTTCAAATCCATGTCTGTGGCAAACTTCAAGGTCGCAATTTATTACAGTTAAAATTTTTTCAATTCACTCCACTGACTTATGAAGAAGCGGGACTGAGATAATCACGAAAAAAGAGAGGCACGTATTTAAATTTAGTTTTCTAATTTTTATGTGGATATGATTAAATTATATTAGCTGTGTATTTTCGTACGCTCTTGTTTTTGTAAATTATTCAAATTTTTCAATGAAAATAATTGTTTAATGGTTTTTATTTTAATTGAGTATGAGTTCGGCATATAATTATTGAAATTATAGATCATAATGTTTTAGTGATTCAGCGATGTTTTTTTATGAACTAATTTACAAACATGGCCGTGAAATTAGTAGTTGAATTCAATTTTCAGAATTATATTTATATTAGTTTTTAATCATTGAGTAATCTATTTTGATAAGCTGGTATTTTTATATTAAAATTTATTTAAACATTACAGCATAAATATATGTTTATTGATTTTAATATTGTGAACGAAGAATTCGAGTAATCTAAGCATATTTTTTAGAATTCAAGAGGATTTGAATAGACCGAAAATATTTCCAACCTTGAAAGAATTTCCAAAAAATTTTCAAATACAGTGAAACTCTTCTATAGTGCCGATTTTGGGGCTGACGGTGGGTGGGAACTAACTCATTATAGTCCGCTCCGCTTTTGTTATTTCACGCCTGAGTGATCGCCTGTGTGACAAATGGATACTCCGCGCACCTAGCGCAGCTCCTGTTACATCTACATGCGGCGCGGTGTCAATTCCCGGAAGGGCTATGGAAGGGAGGACTACTGAAGGGTTTAACTGAATTTTTATTTCTTCCCAACTTCTAAAAGTCCTAAATATGTTTTCAAAGGTTCTAATTTTTCCTAATATTTTATAAAATCCTGTAAAATAAATTTTGGTTTAAATCTTTATTATTCTTTTTCTAAACATCTGAGACTTTCAAAAATCTTTTCTAATATTCTCAAGAAAATTGTAAAATGTATATATTTGTAATTCTAAGAACAAACTGCTAGTACTCCTTTTTTGTTGTAAGTAATTTCAATATTTGTGTGACTAAAAAGAATATTTAAAAATCATTATTTCTTTTATGGAAAAAATGACTTTGGCGTATTCCATCAAATGTCGACATTTTGAGGCATCCTGAGTCAGAAAAAATAGTTTTTACATTGGTGTCTGTCGTCGTTTTTCTCCTTGTTTTTGTAGTTTGTAAACGCAGGAATATTTAAGAAAATTGTCCAAGTGGATTTCCCTTTAGCATACTTCATAAGGGTGAGAAAGGAAAGGACGAGTTTGGCAGCCAGATATTTTAAAACAAAATTTCAAAAAGTTAAAGCATTTTCAAAATATTTGAGAGCATTTTTTTCGACATAATTTTTTTCGTTATCATGTGAGACTCCCTGGTTGAGGTCGAGTTTGTGGATCAGTCAATGTTTGCCGTCGAACGGTCGACTCACGTTTTCCATTAATTTTCCTTCACACTTTATCCAGGCTTAGCAATGGCAGCCAAGTCTACGAAATACATTTTTGTATGCAGACGCGTTTAAAAATTGATCTAAAATAGGTATTGTCAAGGATATAATACTATAATATAAATTAACTAATATAATTAATTTCTCAGGTAGAGTTCATACATAATAATAATGACCTATTATTTAACCAAATATTATCTCAATAAAGTTCAATAAATATTGTGATTAGCTACATATTCCCCTTTCTTACATTTCAGTTTATTATTTCACTTTAAACTTAACTCAACTTTTAACTAAAGTCGGTAGAATATTCAGTTAGAAACTAACTGGTAAAAACTTCCTTGAAACTTAACGAATTAACTCAAACATAGTTATGAATCCGCCTTGGAATGTCAAAGTTGCACCGATTAGACATTTTTCTTTTTCGATTATTTCTTTTCTCTTTGTTGCTGCACACCTGATTTTGATGTAGACTTCGAGCTGAATTTCTTTAAAAATCTTGAGCAAATTGAAAATGATCGGATTGGACATGTAAAATTCAGCATTTAATTTTGAATAATACGCTTTACAACTGTTTGTTGTGCGCGTGGTTACATGAGAAAATTTAGCCCAAAGTTCAGGAGGAAAATTTAAATGGCTTCCTACGTAAGGTTTTCAAATATAACCGAAAAATGTATGAAGTCGTTTGTCTTCTGGTTTGATATGCATGAGGTCTTCAATGAAATATTTAACTAAGTCTATTCAATCCAAAAAAGTAAGACCAAAGCAGTTTTTTAAGAACGAAACTATTTCCTAATTACAATTTTTTGGATTCAGCACTCAAACCGAATTCCTGAAATTTCCTTTACCAGCATTGAACTAAATGAAATCAGCAATATTTTATAATAACACGGTTGTTTAATGCTGTACGCACACCTAAATGAATACCAGTTTCGGAGCCTACATACACAATTATCGGAATAAAATTCGAATAAGCTTTATTACATTCAGAAACTATGTAAAAAACTAGTTAACTAGCGAATATTTTCCTAATGATGAGATCTCTAACGATGAGAAGCGGAGAAGGTGGTAGCAAGGAGCGGAAAGGCGCCATCCGCTGTGTTGCCCTGACGATCCGCAACTCGACCTCAGCTAGGCTCCCTATTCGGGCCCATTAGTATCCAAGGTCTTTTGTTTCAAGCGTCATTCACTGCACTCACAATCATTGTATAAACTATTTGACGCCACACATTTCTCTCCTGGCATACCTCCCAAGCTTCCTTCATGTTCATGCATTTTTTTTATACAAGCTCTTGCGTTTCTATGGATTCCTATGTCTCTTCCAAATTGGGCCCATTTACACGTTATAACCATTTTTTCCGCGGTATGCCTTCGGGCCACTGCAATTTACTTTAACTTGGAACACTTGTTTCGATAGTCTTTTATTTTTCATTCTCTCAATATGCCCAACAAAATTTTGGCAAAGGACCCCACACCAAATGTACAGTAAATGGCTTTTTGTGAAATTTTATTTCGTATTTTCGAACATGCAGAGCCAAAATTCTAAAGAAAAAAGTTAGAAAAATGAACAGTTTTTCGATAAACACTTTTCATAATTTCAATGTTTACATATATTTTAATTAATAACTAATTCGTTTTATATGGCCGCACCAACTCAGGAGCGACATCCTTACCTGTTGGTAAGGAAGCTTACCGACGCGAAGAGGATAAATGTAAAAATTGCATGAATGTTGAGTTAATATGCACCTGAAATATGCTCATAAAACATCCCAATATTTAAGAGATCAGGTTTCCTTTTTACACAAAGGGGGGTATGAAGCTCTTTATCAAGAAGAAGAGCAAAATCCTCCAGAGAACATACCACTCGTTTCAGCAAGAATACCGTTGCAGAGAGCCGATAATTAGCTGAAGCTGATACTGCTTTCGCTGATTTGCTCCCTAAAGATGCTGATCTCTCGAATCTGAACTGTGTAGTTTACGCAAAGGCGGTCTCCCTATTTATCGAAAATAGAAGTAATCATATTTCAGTACTCTTGTATATGGAAGTCAAAATTTCAGTCAATTACTGGTCAGTTTATTGAAATTATGTCCGAGAGATTCTCAGTACATATATGGTAGACGTTTCGACTGTACGTCGACAGTCCT
>NC_046662.1:101885547-101892948 GCF_010883055.1 Belonocnema kinseyi
CTGGACGGACTTAAATAAAAATTGAGATTATTGTTCACATTGAAAAACACACACTTATCACATGCCGTCCAGCAGGCAGAATGATTACGGCAAGATAAAAGGGTATTTATTTTAGATTATAATGAGAAATTGTAGAATTATAGTTTAAGAGAAAATTGTGTATCGTTGAGTTTTATGAATAAGGCTATTGTAGGTTATGCTCATATTATCTATGTCTGTTCTAAAATTAACATTGTTGGTATTTTTAACAATATAGAACATTTCCATAAACATACGTTTGAAGTAGTATGCCTCTTTAGCTAAAATAATAAAGTTTTCAAAATCAAATGAGTGTTTGTTTAAAGTTGCATGTTTCAAAAGAGCATTGTTAAGTCTTTTTTTATTGCAATCTCTCATATGTTCCTTTAATCTTATATCGATGCACCGTTTGGTTTCACCAATATAACATTGCTCACAATCTAAGCATGTTGATTTATATATTACGTTAGTAATTTTATTTTTCGGAATTGGATCTTTTTGAGTTCTGAACAAACTGAAGGGGTCTTTAACGGGTTTGAAAATGATTTTTATGTCATTTTTTTGTATAATTTTTGGATAATTCTGGACATTTGTGGATTATAAGGTAAAACAATAGAACGATCTAAGTTCAAATCACTGTTTAAGTTGTAGTTAATATTCTGGCTCGACATAAGAGTTTGACTAACTCTTTGTTCTATTAACTTGTTAACAAGTTTTTCAGGGAAACCATTAGTTTTAAGTGTGTGAGAAACAATTTCTAAATTTGTATGGTGGAAAGAGACGTGGGAAAGTTTAATAGCTTTATCGACTAAATTGTTGATAATACTAGTTTTATAAGGAGGATATGTGATAGAATGAATATTTGTGCAACTGCCAGACCAAGTAGGTTTACGGAACCAATTAGTTTTATCAACAAAACAAAAACTAGGTTACCGTACAACGTGGAATATTAACTTAGTCAAGGAAAAAACTTTTGTTTGCCATATAACAACAAGAACTCATTTGTAAAAGATACCGTGTGTAACACTAAGGTTAATATACATCTTATAGAGGATAATAATAGGAATGAATTTAGATATGAATTAGCTTTCAATTTACAACGTTTCCTTACAAATAAAAATCATATTGGCCATCGAAAGTAAAGAATTTTTGTCTAAACACAAAAACAGCATTGTTACTACAGCTGATAAAGGTAATATAACCGTTCTTTTGGATAATATTGGCCGACAAAATGTAACAAAATTCAAAAGCCAGAAAGCAGACCAAACATTTCCGAAGGATTTTGATGCGCTGAATCCGAATCCAAACTCAAAACTGCTCCTGTACGTCAGATTTTCAAGATATCCTAACTTAAAAGTGCAAAAAACGCGTTTTTAAGCTGTTTTTGAGGTTATGTAACTGTACAAGAAAAATGTCTACCACAAAGCTAATATGGAATTTGAAAGTATTAATCTTCCCCTTTCAAGTCTACTTGTATTTATTAGGATATCTTTATTTTTTACCAAAATATTGTAATTGAAATTTTTTATTTTAGCGTTTTAACCGATTAACGCTGAGGTGTTCAGATTTATATAACGCATTCTGTATTGCTGACGGTACGATATTTTTTTTTCAAAATATTATCTCAGGTGTTTTCGAGGGTGCCCTTTCTATTGCCGGTGTCAGTTTTTTGTTATAACCCCTAGAAGATCCAATATGGCGGCCACAATTTAGGGCTTTAAGAAAGAACAAAAGATCCCGCACAAAATACCAACAAAAAAGCGTACAGTTGTTTGGAACCAAACTTTGCAAATTGATAAAACAATAAAAAATATGGAACCCGTATCTCTTTTTGTGCAGAAGCCGTTTGCTAGGAGTAGAAACCACCCCTAACAAGCTAATAAGCACCCCTAATAAGTTCATTCGCCTATTTTTCTTCGAATAATGAAGTTCCATGCCACAAGTGAGTTAACCCACCTACCTGCTAATCCACCTGAACCGAGAAATCATCCCTACCAAATCATAGGCAGGCTAACCCACCTAACCCTGGGAGTAGCGAAATTAGTCGTTTACATTTCGTGAAATAATTGAATTCCACACTACAAATGGGCTAACCTTGAAATGAAATTGTTCAATTTAGCGCATTAACCCATTAACTTCGAGATGGTATGCCATTGTCCCTTGAAAATTTTATCTGAGTGGTTTTCGAGGGTTCCTTTTCGATTGGCTCAGTTTTTTGTTATAACTTTCAGAAGAGCGAATATGGAAAACAGGGCAAAAAAAATTTTTTTTACTATTATGATTCATTTATTATTGTAAATTTACTTAGGATTTTCCAGCTTACTAAGGCAAGACTCAATATTTTCCAGCCTCTTAAGGCTGGACTTGGGATTGTCCAGCTAAGCAAGAGATTACTTAATATTTTCCAGCCAATTAAGGCAAGACTTAAATTGCCCAGCCAATTATGGCAAGCCTTTGGATTTCCCAGCCAATAAAGGCAAGACTTTTTATCGTCCAGCCAGTCAAGACAAGACTTTGAATCGTCCAGCAAGGCAAGGCAAGACTTACGATTGCCCAGCCAGTTAAGGCAAGACTTGGGATTGTCCAGCTAAGCAAGGAAGTACTTAATATTTTCCAGTCAATTGCGGTAAGACTTTAGATTTTCCAGCCAATTAAGGAAAGACTTACGATTGCCCATTCAGTTGAGGCAAGACTTAGGATTGTCCAGCTACGCAAGAAAGTACTTAATATTTTCCAGCCAATTAAGGCAAGACTTTAGATTGCCCAGCCAATCAAGGAAAGACTTTAGATTGCCCAGCCAATCAAGGAAAGACTTTAACTTGCCCAGCCAATAAAGACAAGACTTTGTATCGCCCAGCCAGTCAAGAAAGACTTTAAATCGCCCAGTCAGTCAAGGCAAGACTTTGAATCGTCCAGCCAGTCAAGGCAAGACTTACGATTGCCCATTCAGTTAAGGCAAGACTTGGCATTGTCTAGCTACGCAAGGCAAGACTTTAGATTGCCCAGCCAATCAAGGAAAGACTTTGAATTGCCCAGCCAATAAAGGCAAGATTTTGTATCGCCCAGTCAGTCAAGGCAAGTTCTGAATCGCCCAGTCAGTCAAGGCAAGACTTTGAATCGTCTAGCCAGTCAAGGCAAGACTTACGATTGCCCATTCAGTTAAGATAAGACTTGAGATTATTCAGCTACGCAAGGAAGTACTTAATATTTTCCAGCCAAGTAAGGCAAGAATTTAGATTGCCCAGCCAATCAAGGAAAGACCTTAGATTGCCCAGCCAATGAAGGAAAGACTTTGAATTGCCCAGCCAATAAAGACAAGACTTTGTATCGCCCAGCCAGTCAAGGCAAGACTTTAAATCGCCCAGCCAGTTAAGGCAAGACTTACGATTGTATGTCCAATGAAGGTGAAACTAATTGCTTGTTTTCTTATGGAAACGTGCGCGCTTCTTGTCAAACGATCGTTGAAGAGAATTTCGTATGATCAGTAGGGCCATCGTTATTTCTTTGCAAAGACCAGCAATAGTCGGCCATAATTCTTACATTTCATCGACCTTGGTAATGTTGTTTTTTTTGGTGAAAGTCTTGATGGAAGCGTTCGCCCATTTCTTCACTGAATGCTCCAAGATTTTCTGGGAAATAATCCAAATGAGATTTCAGAAAATGTAATTTCATATTCATCAAACAACATAATCTTTAAAAATTCTTTAACATACTAGATACAATAGTTCTAAACTTTGGACCTCGATTGTTCTTTAAAAATTTCTGTACAACATTTTTGAAACTGAATCATGCATCCTTTTCAATAGATGTCATGGTTTTGATAAAGTTATAATCTTTGATAAGTTTTCATATATCAGGTCCAACAAAAATACCTTCCTTAACTTTGGCATCACTTAAATGCGGAAATGTAGATCTGATATAATTGAGACATTCTCCTTCGCTGTTCAGGGCTTTCACAAATTGATCATTAACCCTAGTTTTATATGGAGTGGTGGCAATAATACTTTCTTTCTGTTAACAAGACTTTCATAAACAACATTATACTGACCAACTGTCCACTCTAATTTGTCTGGCCATTTCTCCGTTACCCAATGTTCATCCCTTGCACGACTGTCCCAAAGGCAAAGAAAACAAGGGTATTTAATGTTTCCTGATTGTAAACCTATTATAAGGTTTATCATTTTGAATTCACCACAAATTAGCCAATTATGGATATTGTATTTTATTTTTATCAGGAGTAATTGGAAAGTATCATAAGATTCTTTCAGTGTAGTTGAGTGACATACTGGAATTGCAGCGCACTTATTTCCATTGAAAAGTACTTGATAAACTTTTCTTCTCTATTTCTGTAAACAGTTACTCTAGTGCCAGGTAAAAATAGCTTCCTCTCTTAGAGTCTTGAAGCGCAAAGCTCAGCTTTATCTTTTGGAAGATCAAGTTCACGTATAAAATCGTCTAATCCGTCTTGGTCAAAAAATTTAGGACTTTCATCATGTGATTCTTCCCAAGAAGAATCTTCAGTTGCATTAGGATCGTCAGTATCCATTGATTCGTGAGTTGATCGGTCACTTTTGTTTTCAGAGTGATTTCTAATACCAATCTAATGCATCAGAGTAAACGATCTTCTCCAAGTACTTTTTAGAAGAACCTCCTGTTTTGCATAAGCAAATGTAACAATCAGTATCATGATCGTTGGACACACGTCCAACAGGTGGTTGAATAACAGTCTGCGTCTTGGTACTTTTATCTTCCCAATTTGACAGTAACGTTGAAATTCTAAAACTCACCATATACAAAAATCACGATCGACACTAAACACCGTTAAACAGGTTTCAAATACAAAAAGAATTTTATTACCTACGCATCCAACCGTTAGCCCGCCACTCAAACGTGATCTCTAGCACGGAAAGATTTGTAGCAAAAAACGAATTTCATCACCTACGCATAACACGTCATAAAAGCATCGCCAGCTGAGTGAGCAAGCTATGGATCGAAGACTGTCTGCGCCGTAGAACGGCGCGCACATACAGCGAATGTGAATATTAGAATGCACACAGAGTGCGCAGTAGCATTCCGTTCAGTCCATCTTCTTTTGTTTGATCAATGTGCGAAGTTTGGTTCCAAAAGACTGCACGCTTTTTTGTTGGTATTTTGCGCGGGATCCTTTGTTCTTTTTTAAATCCCTAAATTGTAGCTGCCATATTGGATCTTCTACGGGTTATAACAAAAAACTGACACCGGAAATAGAAAGGGCACCCTCGAAAACCCCTTAGATAATATTTTGAAGAGAAAATATCGTACCGTCAGCAATAGAGAATGCGTTGTATAAATCTGAACACCTCAGCGATAATGGGTTAAAACGCTAAGATAAAAAATTTCAAATTACAATATTTTGGTGAAAAATAAAGTTATCCTATGAAATCCAAGTAGATTTGAAATGGGAAGATTAGTACTTTCAAATGCCATATTAGCTTTTGTAGTAGACATTTTTCTTGTTCGGTTACATAGCCCCAAAAACTGCTAATAAATGCGTTTTTTGTACTATTAGGTTACGATATCTCTAGGTTAGGATTCAGCGCATCAAAATCCTTCGGAAATGTTAGGACTGGTCTCTGGCTTTAAAATTTGTAGGACTGTCTAATGCAGAATATACCAATAAATCCTTATCTCTGTTAAATGACACATCTATATATAAATTACTCAATAGAGATCATACTCTGCAAATACAATTGGAACTTAACAAAATAATTGATGAGCTCTTCCTACTTGGTATACTTAATATAGACTCCGTTAGAATCTTGAAATTTACTAGTGGATTGTCCATTACGTCCAATAATAGCATTTATAGTATCGCCTTTATACTACATCTCACAGTACCTAGCAAATTCTATTAAAGCGGTTTTAGGTAATACTTCTCAACATGCTAAATATAGCTGGAATTTTGTACAAAAGGTTGATAAATTTACAGTTCCTAATGGATATGAACTTTTCAGTCTTGACGTAAAATCACTTTTCACTAACATTCCACACGATCTCGTTCTTGATGCCGTAAAAAACAAATGGAACTTAATCAAACATCATACTAAATTACCTTATGAATTTTTTATACAATTATTAATAACATTCTGTTTGGAGAATGCTTATTGCACTTTTTAAGGAAAATTTTATGAACAGACATATGGCGTACCTATGGGTTCTCCCATCTCTGCCGCAGTATCTGATTTAGTAATGGAATCCTTAGAACAAGATACTCTCTCTCAAAACCAGAATTTTTCTCCACTTTCTTCTATAGATATGTCAACAACATTCTTTCTTATCTACCCCACAATCAAATTGAAACATTTAAAGAATTGTTTAATAGCTATCATTACAGATTACAATTCACTATTGAATATGAGCATGAGAAAAGTATTTCCTTCCTAGATGTACAAATCTCCAATATTAACGGTAAAATGTACACTAACTGGTTCCGTAAACCTACTTGGTCTGGCAGATACACAAATTTTCATTCTATCACATATCCTCCTTATAAAGCTAGTATTATCAACAATTTAGTCGACAGAGCTATTAAACTTTCCCACGTCTCTGTCCACCCTATAAATTTAAAAATTGTTTGTCATACACTTAAAACTAATGGTTTCCCTGAAAAACTTGTTAACAAGTTAATAGAACAAAGAGTTAGTAAAACTCTTATGTCTAGCCAGAATATTAATTACAACTTGAACAGTGATTTGAACTTAGATCGTTCTATTGTTTTACCTTATAATCCACAAATGTCCAGAATTATCTAAAAATTATACAAAAAAAATTACATAAAAATCATTTTAAAAACCCGTTAAAGACCCCTTCAGTTTGTTCAGAACTCAAAAAGATCTAATTCCGAAAAATAAAATTACTAACGTAATATATAAATCAACATGCTTAGATTGTGAGCAATGTTATATTGGCGAAACCAAACGGTGCATCGATGTAAGATTAAAGGAACACATGAGAGATTGCAATAACAAAAGACTTAACACTGCTCATTTAAAACATGCAACATTAAACAAACACTCGTTTGATTTTGAAAACTTTATTATTTTAGCTAAAGAAGCATACTACTTCAAACGTATGTTTATGGAAATGTTTTATATTGTTAAAAATACCAACAATGTTAATTTTAGAATAGACATAGATAATATGAGCATAACCTACAATAGCCTTATTCATGCAACTCAATGATATACAATTTTCTCTTAAACAATAATTCTACAATTACTCATTATAATCTAAATTAAATATCCTTTTATCTTGCCGTAATCATTCTGCCTGCTGGACGGCATGTGATAAGTGTGTGTTTTTCAATGTGAACAATAATCTCAATTTTTATTTAAGTCCGTCCAG
>NC_046662.1:101893048-101909028 GCF_010883055.1 Belonocnema kinseyi
AGGACTGTCGACGTACAGTCGAAACGTCTACCATATATGTACTGAGAATCTCTCGGACATAATTTCAATAAACTGACCAGTAATTGACTGAAATTTTGACTTGCATCTACAAGAATATGATTACACCTTGGTCAACAACTTACCATCTTATATATATAATGTACTTCAGCACGCCTGAGTAAGACTCTCGAGCGTATTGTACAGCTTCAAAAAGTGTAAACTGTTGACCATCAAGCAGCACTGGACGAAAAAAATAAGAGCTCTTTCAATAGCTAAAGAGCGCCCTGAAGGGCGAGTGAAGTGGATTCAGAAAAATACCATATTTTCTACTCAGCTTTCTCGCCTTTTCGACAAAACATCATGGCCCTGTTTCATAACTTTTGCCAGAGGCAACTGTTCCAACGTTAATAAGAAGAGTGTCAAATAATTACTGCAGATGAAGTAAAGAAAGTTATCGCTAGAACTAAAAACTTTTTAGCGCCAGCGCCAGATAAAATCAACAATTTTGGTGGAAGAAGTTCACTTCTGCACACCAATATCTAGCTCGTATATTTACTACTTTCTTAAAAGGAGAACAACCCATCCTGCAGCGGTTCGCTAAGGGGCGCAGAGTACTGATCCCTAAGACCGGAGATTTGTCCTAACATCCTCATAGAGAAGATGTGAATATATACCGAGCCGGTATGGAGAATAACGCGGATGCAAAAGAGGACTGGCTGGTTTCAGAGAGAAACTGTTAATAGACAGGTGTATTATCCAGGATTTTATCAGGCATCGACGCAATCTGTCCATGGCTTGGATTGTCTTCCGAAAGGCATTCGATAACACGAACCATGAACTACTTATTAGGTTCTTTGAGTGCCTGGAGGTACATCCAAAAATAGTGAGATGTATGAAAGAGCTTATGCCCTTGTGGCGGACAAGATTTGTCATAACATCTGACAAAAGATAAGTAACTACTAGGTATGTCAAATATAAGAGATAGGTCTTCCAAGTAGACTCTCTAAGTGCGTTACTTTTCTGCATCTCCTTCTTGCCTCTATCTATTGTACTCAGTGGCTAATGCTCTGATTACCTATGCGACCCGCCGAACAGAAGAGAATTTAAAGTCAACCACCTTTTTTATATGGACGACCCTAAACTCTTTGCTTTTTTAAAAGAGAACACTGCAATACTTGTGGCGACAGCAAATTGGTACTCCAAAGTTATTTGCATGAAATTTGGACTAGACAAGTGTGCCTGTGTTCATCTACACCAAGAAAGACTAGGAAATACATCAACGCATCACGGGATCTATAACTCCTAGGTGGAAATACCATTCAACATCTTGGTAATGGACAAAATATGCATATATTGGTATACCACAACCGGAAACCCAAGATATAGGGCGTTTCTATACTGCTTTACACATTTGGTGTAGTAAAATGAGTCGTGGATCAGTTGAAGCAACTAGACCGAAGCACACATAAGATGATGACAATCTATCGAAGTCATCATCCTAGATCTTCTATACCTCGTAAATACCTTCCTCAAAAATGAGGAAGTTAGAGGTTTGCAGAACAAGTAACTTACGCAAGATACTTCGTACAAGACTGTTCCTTAGATTGCGGTCTCTAACCGCGGATGACCTTACGCGGCAGACGGCACAGTTGGATGTGAAGGTTTTACCGCCGGATACTTTTTTAGAGTTAGCAACCTTTGTACAATGTTAGGAGGAACATTGTTGGCGGACCAGATGCAGTGATCCCAGAAGAACAGTCTTTTTCATGTGCGATCGTCTGAGCATGATGCTGGCAGGCCATGATTTTGTTGAGCTGGTTAAGAAATGAAGCTTTCATACCTCTAAGGCAGCCGATTATGAGAACCACGAAAGGGACTTTCCAGCCTTGGTACATCCTGTTCAGGTCAAAAAGAAGAGCCTGCTATTTCGCCTGTTATTCCCTCCTTTGCCATGATATTACCATCGGCTAGTGTCGAGAATGCAATCAGGTAAATTATCTTAGTCTTTAGATCTTGGAGGACAATATCAGGCTTTGTAGCACTGATACGTTGAGTAGTGGAAAACGATAAATTCCAGCAGATCTTACACTGATCATTCTCTACAACGGACTCCAGTTCCTCATGGGCGTGTGGCACTACGAGCATTAGATCAACGCGATAGAAATGCCGAAGATGGTAATATAACACCTTTAGAGTCACATTGTGTCTCTCTATGTACCTGAACCGTGCATTATGTAAGCACTCACTAAATACATGTCTAATTGTTTCTGGCCCTTGCTTGCAAGCTCGGTAGATGGTATCGCCTACATGCACATTTATTATGCGCTCACGGCAAACTAAGGTGTCTATAACGCCGCCTTGAAAAACAGAAATGAATCTCTCCGTCTTCGATCTTAATTCAGCAGATTTGAAAAACATGTTGGATAGATCCATCGATAGCTCTTCTCTACGCATAATTCCGTAGAATTTACTATGAAGGGGCTTGTCAACATGTTCCTTTAGTAAAAGCGAATGTTCTGCTTCTTGAATACGACTTTTAAGCACCAAAGGTGTTAGTGATGCTAGGCCATGTGTAATGGGGCTAGAATCAAATGGGAGACCAAGCTTCTCTGATGCCCTATCTGCGGCTCGGTATTTTCTACCGAGCCGCAGATGGGGCCGTACTAAAGTACCAATATTTCTATTTTCGCTAAGCAGGGAGCCCGCCTTTTCGTAAACTACATAGTTCAGAATCGAGGGATCAGTATCTTCAGGGAGCAAATCAGGGACAGCAGTATTAGTTTCAGCTAATTTGTCCAACCGGAGAAAAACTTTTGGTGGACTTTTCATCTCCTATTTCTCATGTTGGCATTATCAGCTATCTGTAAGGGTGGTCTTGCTGGAACAAGGTATTTTTTTTCTGGAGGATTTTGCTCTTTTTCTTGATAAAGAGCTTGATAGGCAGAAAGCAGGGGAAGATAATATAGTTGCACATTTTTGGACTTTTAAGCAACAATTTGTATTATTTCCTAAATTTTTCAACTGCAATTGGTTCACAATAGTTTTTCTCATACAGATATGGGGCATTGGGAGTATCTGATAAATGAGGATCACATTTCTCACACTTGTTCTTTGGGCTCCCGAACAGTTTGCAAGAGTATTAAGGATAAATGGAGTGAGGGGGGAGACATTTTTTGAAATATATAAAATCAAGTGGTCAAACACGTATGGTACTTGTCAAAATCTACAGTTTTCGGCAGTTAGAACCAAATTTCTCACATATATTCATTGGGCTCCAAAAGAGGGCGCAAGAGTATGGGTGGGGGGGATGGTTTGGGGAATATGGGGGGGGGTACGTTCGCAGTTTTTGAATCGGCATCAGATTTATCATACATATTCTTTGGGTTCCCGGACAGGTCTTAAGAGTATCGGGGAGCGGGGACACAGTTTTTGAAATATATAAAATGAATTGGCCTAATTTTTTTGATAACCGGCACTAAATTGATCACACATATTCTTTGAGCAAAGCTTGGGACATATAAAGTGGTATATTCGCAGTTTTTGACTAATCGGCACCAAATTTTGCATACACATTCCTTGGGCTACCGGACAGTATGTTAGATTATGGGGGTGGGGTATAGAAGCGATTAAGACAAGGGAGGGGGGCACTGATGCAGTTGTTGAGTAATCGACATCAAATTTTTACGCAAGTTTTTTAGGTTCCCGGATAGGTCGCAAGAGTGTTGGGAGATGATGGGGTGGGGACATAGTTTTTTAAATCTACTATATAAAATTCAAATTTGTGCCGTTGAGGCTAGATACCATTCACACTGTTGCATACATCGACTTGAAAATTTAGACACCCATCGATTAACCACTGGGGATAGCTCCTACCGCAACCCAAATTGCTAATTCCTAATAGTTTAAAAAAATAGATAATGAAAAATATAATTGACTGTATATCTATATACGTATATCAAATAAAGTGGCCTAAAACTGATGATGCTTATGAAATCAAAAATTTTTGACCAATCGTCACCAAATTTGCCACACTTACTCTTTCGGATCCAAACCAGTTCCTAGGAGTTGGGGGTGGGCATGCAAAGGGATGGGGCAGATGGGGAAGGGGGCACAGATGCAGTTTTTGACGAATCAGCGTCAGATTTTTCACACATATTTTTGGGTTCCCGGTCAGGTCGTAAGAATATTGAAGGATGATGGAGTGCAGAAGGAGGGAGTACAATTTTTCAAATATACAGGGTGTCTAAAAAGTCCCGGGACCGTTGGATATTTCCTCAGGTAAAATATTTTTCAAAAACCTGAAGGTCATTCCTAAAGTAAATTTCAACGAGGAATTAAATGGTGACCTTCATTTTGACCTTGAAGTTGACCTTCATGGCTTTTTGAAGGTAAACTTTGTTTTTTTTTTTAAATAGAAACCCCCTTTTTTCACATCTGCAATCGATAGAGCGGAAAATTCTACGTTCAGGTATGCACCCCAGTCATAGGTCAATTGTAACGTTCAAGGCCAGTTAAAGGTTATTTGAAATTAACAAAGTTTTCCAAGAGGTCAATGTAATTCCTGAAGTAAATTTCAACGAAGAATTCAATAGTGACCTTCATTCTGACCTTGAAGTTGACCTTCATGGCTTTTTGAAGTTCAACTTTGTTTTTTTTTTAAATGGAAAACCTCTGTTTTCCATCTGCAATCGATAGAGCGGAAAATTCTACGTTCAGGTGCGTACCCAAGTCATAGGTCAATTTTAACGGTCAAGGTCAGTCAGAGGTTATTTGAAATCAACAAAATTTTCCAAGAGGTCAGTGTAATTACTGAAGTAAATTTCAACGAGAAATTCATTGTTGAGCCCTGTATTGATCTTGGTTGCAGCGTTTTGAATATTGTAAAATCATAAGGAAATTTTTCATTAAAAGTTCCAGGTGTTCTTGTGAGAGTTCTATTCCTCCCTGAAGAGTTATACAGTCCTTTACCATTTTTCGATATCTAAGTCAATACCTAAGGCAATACCATAAACCCTATACCGTTTTTGCATACGAATATTACGAATCGAAACTAAATATACGTATTACGAGTACATACTTACTATATTTCGCTAAAAGATTATTATGGCACAAGCTGACCTTTCGGAACGAGAGAGGGTATCTTTATTAATGATGCGTGGTTGGGGAGATCGAGTTCGATCTTATGATCAAGTGGAATAGAAGCTTCTAATGTGTCCCCTAAGGGTTTTCATTTTTCTTGCACTTTCTTCTTTATTCTTTTACACACTCCCCACATACTTACTTGGTGGTGGAAGGGAGACCTACAGTTTAAGGTGGGTTCCGAACCACCAAGTGCTACAGCTTTAAGTACTTAGAGACAATCCTCTAGAGGTACCGGTCCCACGACTCTCTGGAGATGAACAACTCTCTGGATAGGCTAGTGTTCACCGCATGGACCGCCGAGGCTCTTCCAGAGTGCAAGGCGGGAATCGAACCCGCAAGCCGACGGAGTCCGTAATGGAGAAGGGTTAAATCCTGTCTCAAAATCAACAATTGAAATAACTATAAGGCACTTTATGAATCATGGATCTATAAAGGTAGATATTGGTCCGACACAAATTCTGATTGGATGTTGGAGAGTCACACACAATATCCAGAAAAGATTAATGTTTGGGCCAGAATCTTGAATGATACATTGATAGGCCCTTTCTTCATCAATGGTAATCTCAATGCCTGTGCATATGAAGAGCTTCTTAGAAACCAAATTGTACCAAGAATAAGGGAGATTATAGGCGATAATTTTCAAAATATTTGGTTTCAGCATAGCTCTTTTTCAAGAAGCTCAAGATTTTCATTTCGAACATCTTCACTGAAGCGTGAGAGGCAAGGGGACTCACGCTAATCAAGCACCCCAAAGAGAACATAATTTACTACGTCCATGTCGTTGTTCCTGAGTAATGCTAAAAGTAAACGTAAACTGCTTGGAAAAAACCTTGAAAAAACCTTAAAGATCATCACCAAGATCAATACAGAGCTCACTAATGAATTTCTCGTTGAAATTTACTTCAGGAATTGCACTGACCTCTTGGAAAACTTGGTTAATTTCAAATAACCTCTAACTGACCTTGAACGTTACAATTGACCTATGACTTGGGTACGTACCTGTATGCAGAATTTTCCGCTCTATTGACTGCAGATGTAAAAAAGAGGGTTTTCATTTTAAAAAACAATTTTGACCTTCAAAAATCCATGAAGATCATCTTCAAGCTCAAAATGAAGATCACCATTGAATTCCTCGTTGAAATTTACTTCAGGAATGACCTTCACTTTTTTGAAAAATATTTTACCTGAGGAAATTTCCAACCGTATTAAATAAATAGTGTAATGTTTCAAACCATAGTGGCCAAAAGTAAGACTGGATTTTTGCTTTAATCACAGGTGCTCCTGATTACAAGATTTTTTTATTTCACCCTACCCTCGTATATTATTTTACCATTTTTCGTATAAGAAATTACATTTAAAAATGTTGAAAAAACAGAAGTGATTTTTTTGCGCTTCATTTTCAAGTGGATAAAGTAGAATTTTTTGGCATCGAAATGCAATAAATGCAATATTCAGCTATGGCTGAAGCATCTCAACAAATCCCGCCTTCTTGAAAAATTTAGCAATGGGCTGCGCGAAGTAAACCAAAATTAGTCGTTCTGTAGGGTCTTCACTCAGGGAACAGAGTATAGTTATATTTGACGAAAAATGTTATTATACGTTCTATGTCTACTCTAAGAGCAAGAAAAATATTTAAAATTTGTTATTGTGTTGAAAACTTAGAGTTGAGGAGTTTCAGATCGCCATATTTATTATTTTATTTTAATTACTTTAAATAATGAATATTTGATAACTATATTTTTATCTTATTTTTTAAGTGAAATATTCGAAGTTGCCTGATATATTTGCACATTTTTCAGGAGGCTCGAAAGGAATTCCTTTCTGAATATTTTTCGTTAAGAGTTGAATTTTTTTACTGGTAATTATAATTTTCGTAAAAGCTTGTACCATCAGGAAATTTATTTCCTTTGATAAACATACTTTCATAAACTAAGAAAACTCATTATTTGATTTTATATATAGAAATTACACCGTTCCCACATAATTATATATTTATAAGAACAAAGAAAATGATTATTCATACTTAACTCATGTAATTTTTCTTTAATTATTATAGCGGTCTAGAAAACATCCTTATTTTTTTCTTTTAAAATGGCTCGATCCCTAAAAATTGTTCCTTTTCGTGTAAAATGTCTACTGAATATTGATAGAATTAAAAAATGTATTTAGGTATCTCTTAATACCATTATTTGCAAAAAATTACTTATATTATTTCAGTTTCCACTGTTAATATTTTTGATACTAGGTTACATAGATTCCCCTTTTCAATTTCTTATCGGGGTGGAACTGATCATATAAATAATGTAGATCACACAGGTTCCCCTTTATAACGTATCAGAGGGGCCTCAGGGCACTCATACGACTGGTCACAGAAATAGTTTGAATCACGTAAGTTCCCCTTTCCATCGTTTAATGGGATTCAGGAAGAACAGCCGTGATACAAAATAACATGTTAATACATCAAGACATATGAAATGTAAAAGAATCAAACAAATGAAATAAAAACTTTATGCGAAGTGACTTCATTTTCATTTGTTTCCAATTACTTCTCATGCAGAAGAAGTGATTGCAGAACAAGTCTCTGATTAGAGTAAATCTTAAGAATATTAGACTTTTACATAAAAAACTACAGTATTGCGAAGTCGCTTTATTAAATTTTGTAATGGATTTGAAAAACGAAAATTGGTATAGTGTTTGGAAAGAAGTGAAAAGAAGCACATACACACGCACACATTGATACAAATGTCAATACATAATTCAAATTTTAAAAAATTTTCAGTGCCTCCAATTCAGTTTATTTTAAAGCCAGAGTTTGGGTTACTTGTTTCAAAGGTTTCTTCATTTTGGAAGCTAAAAACGTTAAAAATCAAAACACAGCTTTTTAAACTGTTGTTACTAAATTATTCCAGGCATGTTATATATATAATTAAAAGTTTGTCATAAGAACAACCGCAAGATTTCGCCGGGAGCGGGTGGTAATCTGAAAAACTGCACCCGATCCCAGCGAAATAGCGGTAAAATTTCAGCCACGACCACGTTTCACGACCGTGGTTACAGTCCGTAACGGAATCAATACAACGCTCCGGCAAAAGTTTCGTGCACCCTGAGGACACGGAGCGACCTGAGGACGACCGCCTTCTGCATTTTTCCCGCAAGTATTTTAGCATATTGTTCACACGCAGGGATGCTTTTCAGGCTAATATCCAGTGAAAGCTTGGTACCTCCAAGAGCGCCGATGATAAGGACGATTAGTTTAACAGAATATTCCGGGTACAATCGTCGCGATATCAAGGGATCTAAGCTCGTTCTTCGGCCATGGTAGCACTCCAAATGAATAGAGTACTACCGGAACGGCAAGCATGTTCGTTGAAGATACTTTGTTCCTCGTCGACAGTTCGGAAGACCAAATCTGCCAGATGAGACGTTTGTATCTGCTTTGGAAAGAATCCTTTATAGATGTCACATCCTGAATGCAGCTCTGTGGCACGCCCAGTTATGTATAAGTCTCTCCAGCGCAAAGGTGTCGTATATCGCTTCTATCGACGAGCTCAGGGTCTTCAGGGATGCCATTAAGTTTTCCTCGCTTCAAATAAACCTTGGCGCATTTGTCTAACCCAAATTCCATTTCTATTTCCTTAGTATATCTTTCGACAATCCTTAGAGCTAGATGTAGTTGCTCTTTGTTTTTAGCAAAGATCTTAAGATTGTCCATTTACAATACATGAGTGACCTTGTACTTTCGATCTGCAGGTTTGCCGAAAAAGTACCCGTCGAAATAGCGAAGTGCTAGAGATAGTAGCAATAATGTGAGGCAAAAGAGGAGTCGGCTTATGGTGTTGCCCTAAAAGATAGCTCTCTGAAGGGTGACCTTGTTAGTTATCACACGATTTTTTCCAGATGAGATAGTAAATCTGTTTTTTCAAAGCGGCATCAATCTCTATACGCACTTCACGATATGCAGATGAACCTTTAAGCTTTCCAAAAGACAGATGATGAGTATATGGGACGTCGAATCGAAAGCTTTCCGGTAATTAATCCAGGCCAACGATAGGTTACGCTGGTAGAATGCTTGCATCTTTGCAGATACATCTGTCGATTACCAGGTTTTCCCGACATCCTGCTACGCCTTTCTTTGAGCCACGTTGTTCATACATTCCTTGCCACACAGGTTCAATTGCCCGAACAATCCTATCATTTAGGATAGCTGTGAATATTTTATACAGTGTGTTCATACAAGTGATTGGCCTATAATTCTTCGGGTCAATTAAGATCCCTATTTTCGGCAGGGGTATTGTGCGCCATTCCACCAACCACTCCGGAATTGGCTCTTCCGAATTTAAATATGAGGTAAAAGTACGGGCTAAATGCTGATGGGTTGAATGAAACTTCTTCCATCAGAAGGTCTTGATACCATCTGGCCCTGGAGCGGAAAAGTTTTTCGTACCTCTAAATACTTTTTCACCTTCTCGGTAGTGATGGGTTGGCATTTTTTATCAGGTGTTATAAGGGCATCACACAGCTCCTTGAAGCTATTTATGGTATCTGAGTCTTCGTCCAGTCTATGCTGCACTTTGTAGACTTCTTTCCAAAATACTTCGACCTCCTCTGGTTTGGGCGGATGGTCGACAGTAACTGGAGAGTCTTGGAAGAGTCCAGATGGGTCAGAGAGAAACTGTTGATTATCTTTGACCCACCTCTCTCTCCGCTCTAGACTTCTCTTATCGTCAAATAGTATTCGTATTCTCTCAACAATATGATGCCTAATGGTCAGAGGCTTTGACTTTTTAAGTGTGTGATAAGGGGCCCGGAGTTCGCACGCGAACTTTCGAATGTTGGCGGTAAAATTCCTGTCAGTTGTTATGTAGTCAATCACACACTGAATACGGGACGCGTATTGTCTCGCCCAGCCTATCTTTATGTCAAGTTAATGCAATCGTATTTTGGTCTTATGAGGAACTGTTGGTTTTGTTTTGCGGTTCGCATCAGCCAAAGCTCTCGCTGTATTATACACGAAAGAATTGGTAGTCCAGAGGTCGGATTCTTCGGAAAAATGTCCACGAAGCTCGTCATCCATTTCAGCCAGAAATTTAGGCTTGAGTGAAACGTGGGTGTTGATGTTTCTCCGGCTCATAAAGCATCGCTCTTCCTCTATCGGATGCCTGCCCGCGGTTGGGCTTAGTGTCGCCTCTCTTTTTCTATTGCCAGTTTGTTCTGGCTGTGGTAGAGCAGACGTTCCGCTTACATAGCCCCTTTCTTGGAGTACTTCGGCATGGTTTCGCAGACGTTGATGCGAAAAGTACGATAGCTTCGGGTGTTTCTCGCACCACAGAGCATGTAGTCGTGCCATGTAACCCGGTTCAGGGGCCACACTCGCATCGTAGCACTCTAGTAAGTCGTGATTCAGTTACTCCGTCCACCTAAAGGCCTCGAGAATTCATCGATCCATCGCATTGAATCCATCTTCATTGGCTCCCCCCAGCTCTAAAGTGGTCGCCATTGTTGGCCGACCCATTGTCGGGTGCCCTGCGTGTTCTGTTGTTTTAAACCCCACTTACTACAACTATGTTTGGTGTTGTCATTGCTGTTCCCACGAGGATCTAGGGAAAGGGGTTCGTCCATCCTTGTAGAGCCCCGCATTGAAGGATGAGGCTGCGTACTCTTAGAGGTCGCCCGATATCCCAGAGTAACCGTTCTAGACACTTCACCCAGGTACCATTCAGCTTTCGGTACGGTTCTCACACCTCTGGTTGGGGGTTGATTCCTTAGGGACCACCCCTGGAACATTCTGCGCGATTGCCTATTCATTTTGGTAACCATATTCAGCAGAAACCCTTGGTACAGGGACCCTCTATCCACAACCCGAGAACGCGTTCGGTGTCTTTTTCATAGGTCGTTCGGTTTGATTCCAGAGGTATCAAAACCTGCATATATATACTTTGATTTGTGAATATCCCATGATTAAATTCTTCTGCATGAGAAGTAATAGGAAACAAATGAAAATCAGGTGACATCGAATAAAAGTTTCACTTACATTTTTTCATAATTTCACGTTTCATATTTCTTGAAGTATTACTATTTTGTATCACTGCGTCCCATTAAACGTTGGAAAGAGGTACCTATGTGGTTTGCACTATATCTGTGACCAGTCACAAGAGTGCCTTCACGCCCCCGTCATCCTGTAGCATTGGAAGGGGGAACTTGTTCGACCTACCCTCCCGGTAAGAAGCCTTGCATTGAAAGGTATTAGAAAATTCTAATCCCCAAGAATACCGTTTCTGTCCTTACTTTTTTTAATTCTCATTAGGCGGCGAAAATTATGAGATTTCAATCCCTTTTAAAGCCGATCGGAGCTGTCAGACGTAACCTCAAATATATTAAAAACACCATTTTCGTTTGAAGCATTAGAACGCGCTCTAAAAGCATGAAATTTGCCAAATCTAGTAGGATTGTATGTAAGAATACATTTCTTTATCGTCAAATGTTCACTTCGTTCAAATATTATCCATTGAAAAAATATAAAATCATGATAAAAAATGAAAAAAAATATTTTTCATAAGAACCTTCTGTATGAAAATTGATCCTGACATCGTAAAATGACCGACATTATGTTTTAAAAAGCATTTTGCCTGATTAATATTCGAAAAACAGTAAATAAATGTAGCAAAATTTGCTAAATTAAAAGGGATAAAAATTGGTCTAATTCTTGCTTGCTTTGTGGTATTCAGCGAAATATTGTCAGCACTAGGTACAAAAAGGGATTCAATTTGAGAACTAACTTCTACTGACGTGCATATTCAAAACAGGAGGAACAAAAGGGGATCCAGAAGTATTCAATATTTCTTACGTTACCACTGACTAAATGAAAATTTTCAATACTTTTTAATGCAAGCCTTTTAACAGGGGTGTTTGTGTGACCAGTCACAGTGGTCCGTTCCCGACCTCCACTGATACGTTAAAAAGGGGAACCTACGTAGCCTACATTATTTGTATGATCAGTTCCGCCCCGATAAGAAATTGAAAAGGGACATCTATGTGACCTACATGATTTCTGTGACCAGTAACAGGGGTATCTTACCGCCCCCCACGACAAGTTAGAAAAGGGGAAATTACGTGACCTATATTATTTCTGTGAGCAGTCACAGGGGTACCTTATCGCCTTCGATGAGAGGTTGGGCAGAGGAACCTATGGAAAGGGGAATCTTTTGTGACCTACATTATATCTGTGACCAATCTCAGGGTTGTCTTACCATCTTCAAAGTGATTTTGGAAAGAGGAACCTACGTGACCTGCATTATGTCTATGATTAGTCACAGAAGTCCTTCCTGCTCCCAATAAGAAATTGGAAACGGGAATCTATCTGACCGACATTATTTCTATGACTAGTTAAGGGGGTGATTTCCTTTCTGAATGAGACGTTGAAGGAAAAACCTAATATGACTTTAATTATTTTTGTCACTCGTCACAGGGATGCCTTACCATTGCCGATCTAGACTTGGAAGAGGGAATTTATGTGACCTAAGGTGTAGAAATACCAACCGCCATCGTACCCCACCTTGTTATAACTTTTAAACTTTGTCTACCTTTTCCTTGAAAACTATTACTCGTGGACTAAAAATTACTATTATATAAAATGTGAATTTCGATTATATCAACAACTTTTGTTTTAAATATTATTATGAATTTCCATTTTTATGGAAATAACGGGAAAACCCATGATCGTATACGCTTTCTATGGTTTTTCCCATGAAAATCAAATTTGTGCCAATTTTCACTGTCATATTCGTAATCACTGCTTTAAAATACATAAGTGTACATAGTTTAAAAAAATAGGAGGCCCCCCGCTTTCAGAGCTACACTTAAAATCTCCTAATTGTTTAATAACAAGTATTTGGAAGCTTAAAGTCTACCGAATTTAACGGTATGATCGATGTTGTCCTAAAAAAATTTTATCAATATTTATAGGAGAAAACATCCCAAAAACAGGGGCTTTCGGCCTTTTTTTTTAAGCGTCAACTTACACTTGTTCTCAGAAAGCGATCGACGTTGGAAAAAATCGGAACAATTTGTTTCAAAATTTTGAAATATTCAATAATTTACTTTTTACGCAAGAAATATTATTTTGAATATTTCTCAATTCAATCCGTGTTGGCGGGTAAGCCGGCACAACAGGACAAGTTGTAAAAAAAGAACCCTTTCAGTGAAAATAGTGACGTCAGAAGCAAGCCGATTATGTTATAATTGTCATCGAAATAATCCACGCACCAACACTGATTAAAGTCAGAAATATTTAAATAATATTTCTTTCGTAACCACGATTTTCTCCGTGGTAAATACTTTGCATGAATCTCATACCTGATTTTATAAATTTCCTGAAGTCAACTCTATTTATTTGATCAAATTTATAGATTAAATTATAAGATTAATCAAGTATTCTATACAAAATACAAATACAAACCTTTTTTAGGATAAAAGTGATAATATCGTTGAACTTGTAACACTTAATTTAACAATTCAGAGATTTTTTTGAGCAAGTTGCAATCAAAAGAAGTGGCGGGCCTTGAATTTTAACCCTGACTTTAGTTATATTCCTTAAGGCAGTCAGAACGGCGTAAAAAAGGCGAAATCTGTGGAGCACTCAAATTTTGCAAAACTAATATTTGACTGGGATTACAGCCGATCGCTCGAGAGCACATAAGTAGTGCAAAATGGATTGTCGGTAAAAGCCGACATCTGTCTTGGCAGGAATTTTAAATTTGAAAAAAATGCAATTTGTAATTTTCTATTTTTTTTGTTTACTGATAAGTCTGAAATAATAAACGCGGTCTCGCAAGAGGAAAAAAAGTGATAAAGGATGCTGCTGTGAACTCGTTGTTATTGAATATTTACTAAACCTATTTATTTAGATAATAATAATAATAATTTGGAAGTTTCTTTAAAAATTATTTATTTAATTATTTACAAATCTTGTCATGACGTAAATTATAATACTTGTTCAACTCATTATTATACCATATAAAATTATAGGCTTGTACAGTCGAACCTCGGACACTGTAGCTTTGGACACTGTCACACCTCGAACACTGTCATCAGCTGCTTCGCGGACACTGTAAGAATCAGGTGATTAGCCCAGTGCCGTGGCATCCTCGAAGCCCCTTCACTGAGCTATGTAGTACATATGTACTTAGTTTTGCACAATAAGTTAAGTGCTAAATATCTGTTCTGAACATTATTGAGGTAAGTGAAAACATCTTACCGAACACTGGAAAAAAATGTAATTTTCGTACAAAAGATATCAATACATATTGCGAAAAAAATGTTGATTAATCGTAAGCAGATGTCTATGTGATCTTCAGAATTATGGTTAGTTATTTGTGTGCAAATAATAATTACATAATAAAGAAGAATAATACATACTTGTATTTCTATTCTCCTTTCATTTATTGTGAAACTAAACAAAATTTGTCCGATAAGATTAGTATACTATCCGGGCACCTGCAAAACATCGTATCGATACGGTCCTGTAATTCGACGCCGATTGGCTAAGGGGTAAGACCACGTGAGCTTAGTGTCCGATACGCTCGATCCCGATGGATGACAGTTTCCGAGGTTCGACTGTACATATTTGTTGTGTTGTAAAGTACAAGGAAAATAAAGAAATTGCGCATTATGTAAAATCATATAAATAAGGTTAGGACTGAAAACCCTGTTCTCATTCAATAGTCTCAGAATGATCGACTACGGACTTCACTATTGGTTTGGAGATGATGAATTTGAAGATCCTCTCCAAAACCAAAGTTACACCCGTAGATAGTGCACCGGATTTTTCTTCGGATCAGATGGGGGAGAGCGCTGGTGGCTAAATTGGCTAGTCTGGATTTTATCCAGATAAACCTTTACTACGCTAAAGTAGCGTGTGCTATGTTAATCTGAAATTTGACAGCGGAAAAAACGGCATTTGCCTTAATACAAGAACCTTGGGCTTTACAGGCGAAAGTTGGAGGATTAAGTAACAAGTGCGGATCAGTCATTCATGGTAGTTCCGTATAAACATCCAGGACAGTACTTTACGTCAGATGCTATATTAAATTTAGAGGATGACCAATGTTTTTTTTTTAGAGACTTGGTGGCAAGAAATCGAATGTAATGCTATCGAACATTATTCAAATTGTAGTAGTGAGGACACCAACCATAGCGGTGAGTCTTTGTTAGGTTGCCTCTTAGCTACTGATATAACTTTTATGAATCGGGGTGATACACCTACCTTCGTGACATCTCGAGGTCGCAAGGTAATTAATTTGATCTTATGTTCATTCTATTATCGACTCATAGGCAGATATGCTTCTCTTTGATAGCCGATAGACCTAAGGTTTAAAGGTATCGGAACCCCAAAGCTATACTTACAGGGAGTATTTCAACATATTGCTGGGTACTATACCGGGTATCTCCAAGTATATTAAACACATAGCATTTTCTGTCAAAATCATACAAAAAGGTATAAACAAAGCGTATAAGGATATTTGCCGTCTTCGCATTAGGCAAACAGTCAGAGATCCCGAGTAAAAATGCTTCGACTTGAGTTCGAGTTGAATTGCCCCCAATCAAGACATGCTGCAGTCGAAACGCTTGACTTGAGCACGTCTCAGTTTTGAGACGGAGTCAAACTTCAATTTATGTCTTGGAGACAATTTTCTATGCCTTCAAGACATAAATTTATCTCTTGAGTCGAATTTTTATGACTCCAGTACGAGCGGTTTATAACTTCAAGTGTGTACCAGTTCTAAGAAAATGTGCCATTCTGACTGTCATAAAAGCTAATATTTATTAATGATTAAACAACC
>NC_046662.1:101909128-101914898 GCF_010883055.1 Belonocnema kinseyi
CTTATTTACGGATTTTCATTTGTATTGTACTTGTTTGACGATAATACCGAAAATGTTGTTTGTTTTCACGTATTTCTAATGGCTTAGGAGATCCTTATAGAAAGTTACAATTTTTACTTTCTTGAAGAAAATTTTTAAGACTTATTCTCATTCAGACCCACTGATTTGGAATTTTTCAATTAAAAATATCTAATTTAATAATTACAAATTCTTCATTCATCTATTTTAATCTCATTTATGAGCCGAAAAAGGTTCGTACTGAGGAAGGTTTACTTGAGACAAGTAAACGTCATCTTAGCCAAGACAAGGCTCGACTTGAGACAAGTAAACGCCGTTTTGACTGTCGTGGCCATAAAAGTAAGACAAAGGCCTATGTTTCCACTCAGTTTTGAGACGCAGCCAGACATCGATGTCTTGGAGACGAACTTAAGACATAACCAAGTCGAACTAAAGTCGAAGCATTTTTACTCGGGATGCACCCTGGCGAAATCCTAGACTGGAGAACGTGCAATAGGATACTCAACAACTTTTTAGCAGGACTAAAAAGAATGAGAATTGAGATTTGTCCATACAAACCTTAACAAGATAATAATATAAAATTGCCGTAAGAAACTCATGAAAATAAAATAGCTTACACCCAAAATGAAATTCTTGAGCTCTTAATGGGGATACATTTCCTGGGCACAAAGTTGCATTACATGAATGAGGGGGCGGTCTATGAGTCAGAATCTTCAGGAGGACCAACTTTTAGAGCCAGAATGTAAGATTGGATACTAGCTTGTCAGTACAGCATCTTTCGGGCATGCTTAGTAATGCTTTAAATTCCTTTTGCATGGAGGAAAAATAAGGCAATCTTCATTCCAAAGCCGGGCAAAGAATCGTATTTTCATGCAAAATCCTTATCACCAATCAGCTTGATCTTGTTCACGTGTTCTCCTCATCCGTTTTATTGAGAAGTGAAGGATACAGTAAAATGGAACATTATCCCTTTTTCTGAGCCAAACTTTTTAAAGAGATTATTTAGATACTCACGTCCATTGTTGCAATACATATTAAGAATTTGTAAGGTGAAAAGTGATTTACTCTTTGCTACCAAAACTTTAAATGCATTTAAAACATCAGATTTAAAAACAAATTAATATGTGACTGTAATATTGACCGTCAAATCGTCAATGAATGATATAAAATAATTTTTATTGTCAGTAGTAAATGATGTAATTGGCTCACAAACATCTGTATTTGACAATGAACAATAGTGTTATAACATCTGCTTTATTTGTTATTTTTTAAAAGGAAGTCGCATTTGTTTACAAAAAATACAGGGTACGCAATTTTCATCACTAGGCTTAAGGGTAGGCCTCGGTAATAGAATTACAAATAAGAATCGTTTGATATTTCGATGATAGTTGTATTGAAATGCACTGAAGCATATATAGAATGTTTTCCGAAATGCATATCTGCTTCGAAAATAATCATTCAAAGTCCATAAGAAAAGAAAAAAATGTATACCGTAAATGTATTACCGACGTGAAAGAATTTAAGATATGGCAGCATCGCATCCTTTCTACGTGCTCTAGTTTATGCGCGCATTTCAAATAACATGCGTGCTGACACGCGACGTTGCCAAACTTTGGATTGTGACCATGTGAGTCAATAGCACGTCGAAGCGTTCTTTCAACTGACTTGATACGTATCGAGGGTACTTCCTTAACGTCTACAAAGTTGGAAACATCGTCAAATAATAATTTTTTATATTTTTTTGCTCAAATTTAGAGTGACTTATTATGCCTAAGACGCTGATGTCACAGTCTAAACTTTTTAACTTTTATAATATTTATGTGATGCCCTCTTTTAATTTTATTATTTATTTGAAATAATACACCGAATAAATCATTTCATCAGTTACCCATTAGAATGATTTCCTTTGTATTATTCTCAACCTTTATCCTATCTGGATCACAAATGTTTCTCATCACCTTGTTCTACATACAGCGGAGTGATACCACGTTGAACGCTGCATCCGGGACGTAGAATACGTCTTCAAAACTTACATTTTTCCAAGATTTGTTGTCACTGAAATGGTCTTACGCTTAATTGCAGTTTTTGATTGTCCGGTATTGGCTACCGAGATCTGCATAACCGATTATACAGTTTATGAATAATTGAAAATGCCTTCTCTTTTAGTGATATGATGAGTTTCTCCGGAATCAAGAATTAATAATATCTTATTTCCATTGGTAGAACTGTTTGGATGTAGATGGTCGATCATAAACGTAAAAGCATTAGCATTTGCAACATTTGTTTGTGACGTGGTGCAACACATATATTTTGTAGCTTTTTTCCACAAATTTAAGTAAGCTGTATTTAATGCGTCTAAGTTAGTGCATTTTGTACTATTTATAATTGAAGTAAACGTATTATATTACAGATATATTAGTAATTTCTTAACCTATGATTGTATAATTAAATCAACAGAACTATTTCTATTAGTCTTCAATGAAACATTCCGCTGAACAAGACGGCCGACGAACGATTGAAGTGTAAATTTAATTACCTTATTATTATTATTGTTAGTATAGTATTAGATTATTATATTAGATAATAAGAGTAATAATTAGTCATTGATAAGAGCAGAAAGGAGGAGGGCTTCTCAGAAGTTTCTATAGGGCTTTGATTAGGTTTGTACTGTGGCATCAAATTTGGGTAAGGCCTAGAGAATTGGGTTTAGGTCTTCGTCGACTTCAAGTACACATGGGGAACATCCGAAGACAATTATTTTTTTCCCATAGCAAACTAGCATTCTAAGCATAGTGATTGCTTCTCATGCGGCTTAAAGATTCTGTCTATTTCTTATAGACATACAATTTTAAGAGGCAAGTTTTTTAAATATATTTATGGAATTCTTGAATTTATGGAATGATTGTAATACCTCGTTATGGATTTGTTCTATTTTCCCAAAATATTTGTGGTACATGTAGTTGAAAACATGGGTTTCTTATTCCAGACCGATCCTGATGAGAAAGACATAGACGATCTGGAGGGTAATCGAATTTGCGCCTTACCAGGTGACTCTGAAGACTTTAAAAATGTTTAGAACTTTTCTGATTTTATCGCATAAGTATAGGAAAAGAAATTGAAAGGAAAATCCAATGTCACATATGAAACTAAGAAATCTAGCCTGCAGAGATCAGGAGATTATAACATCTTTTAGTAACAGAATGAATACTGCACTAGACGTGTCAAGGTTAAGTGTATTGTAAGGAACCAATTTGGATTTTCAGGACAGACCTGGAGACTTCTTTGTTTTAGATACTCTGCAAGTGCTACAAGACATTGTTCAGGAGATTAAATACAAATTGAAAGATCAAAAGAGCGACAGACAATAGTGATATTATTTATGAATTCCATGATGCTACAATTTCTAGGCATAAGGAGGCGAATTTGTCGAGTGTACATAAAATATTTAATCGGGTTTATGATTCAAGTCTGAGGGTGAGGGAGGGGGCTACTGTACTGCGCCTATGATGAGCGCAGGGTCTTCTCTTCCTGAAACTGAGTTGACCAGGTGACAGAAGTTGATTTTGTTCCACGTAGCAAGAAAGTATGTTGTATATTATCTTTACCATTAACTTGAATAAACTTGTAGACAAAGCTATATGACGGAATTTAACAGGAATTGATTTAGGGGCAAAAATACGCGAAAATTATTCCATGAACTTGGAAAAGAACCGAATTCATTAATTTCATTGTAAATATTGAGAAGAGTTTTAAGAACTTCTTTTGGAAACTGTAGAATGATTTAATACATTTTATCTTAACCCGGAGAGGTGTTGGTTATTATACCAGGCAACGCGATGGAAAGCTCTGATCTAGTGAAAGAATTCATTCATCTCAAAGCTATCAGAGAAAGAATAAAAGAAGACCGTTGGTGGAAATAATTCGTCCGATAAAGCATGGAGGTTTTTGATTATCTCTCTATTACATGAGAAAGATGCGTTGGCTAGTTGGGTGCACTTATTTTTAAGACACTTTATAACTCGTCAAACTCTGGATTAACGTTGTTCTATTAAGGGACTTGAAAAATTTCCGAAATTTGCTTCTAACAAGCACTATTAGGTGTAGGGCAAAGTGCTTTAATCCAGGAGACTGTAGGAGAATAATAATGGCGCATGCGCACTTAGACACACATCTACAGTGAAACCCTTCAATAGCCCTCCCCTCTATAGACCTTCCGAGAATTGACGCCGCGCCACAGTTAGGGGTAACAATTAGGCGCGGACTCAGTCCTGAACAAACAAAAGCAGAGCGGGCCACAATGAGTTAGTTCCCACCCACAGGCAGCCCCAGAATCAGAGTTATAGAAGAGTTTCACTGTATTTTGAAAATCCACGCAATGGACGCGCAAGCGCACTTTAGAGAGAAGTAATTTTTCACAATAGTCCAGGCGCTAGGGAGTTTTTACCTTGCATTAAATCCGGAAAAGTTAGTTATTGTCAATTTTCGTTCATTTTGGTGTTCTAAACAATAGTCTAAATTTGCACAAGAATAAAATGGCGGCTCGCTTCGTCATTTTGAAAAAGTTGCCTAAAATCAGTTTTTGGAAATAACTTTTTTTTGGATCATCAGAAACCAAAAATAGTTTTTTTCATAATACTAGAGGACTAAATTCTCTACAAATTTCGTCTACAACATTTTTGCATTAGGTGAATATTTTCTAAGTTATGCCCGGGTGAAGTGAGGTGTATTTAGAACAGAAGAAAAAAAACCTTTAATGATTATCATAACAGTTTTTTTAATTTTCTTGAAAAATCAGAAATTAAAATTTTGACAGCATACAAAATAATGGAGAATCTAAAAATTACCTTTTTTCATTCAACAATTTCACAGTAGTTTAAAGGTTCTCAAATATATAAATGCATTTTCAAAATAAAAAAAAAATAAAAATGTATATATACATACGTAATTTAGAAGTAAAAACAGTAAGGCTGCTCAGTAGATCGTATGCGTAAAGTTTAAATCATAAAAATATAATTGAAAATGAGAAAATTCAGTTTATGGAAAAACAGCGAAAATTGCAATAAAATTTACAATAACAAAATTTGCTTAAAGAATGCGCTTTTTTTAAATGGGATAAGGAAACTGCGTTTGTTTTAATACCAATGTAAGTTATGAATTATAATAATATACATTTATGAGAATGATATAAAATTTCAGGGACAAAGTCGAGTTCGAAGCACGAGATACGTGATAAGAATGTGTTCGTTAAAGCCGAAGGAGCTTTAACAAAAACGAATTTACAATCACGAAATTACTGTGCGAGCAGCGAGCCGCGCGCGCAGCGCACGATTAGTACTAGGCAGTCTGATAAGTCCCTGAAAAATGAAACACGAAAACGTTTTTTCGGCCAAAGTCGGTTTTATTTTTCAACATACTCTCCTCTTAGGTCGATACAGCGAGTCCAACGATTTTCTAACTTTTCGATACCGTCCGAAAAGTACTCGATCGGAAGGTCTCCAAAATACGCCTCAGTTTCAGCTATGAGCTCCTCATTTGAGTAAAAGCGCTTACCGGTGAGCCATCTCTTCAGGTTAGGGAACAAGTAATAGTCGCTGGGGGCCAGGTCTGGTGAATACGGTGGCGGAGGAACGAATTCGAAGCCGATATCATCCAATTTTGCTTGTGCACCTAAGCATGAATGAACAGGCGCATTGTCGTGATGATAAAGCGGTTTTTTCTTCTTCAAATGCGGTCGTTTTTCGGCGATTTCGAT
>NC_046662.1:101914998-101931564 GCF_010883055.1 Belonocnema kinseyi
CGTCATTTGAAGGATCAAGCTCGACGAAAATGGTTCACATTAGTGAATACTAATGCCATCTCTTAGAATTTTCAGGTACTTATCAGACTGCCTAGTATATGCTCGCCAGACGGGCACATTTTTTTGAATACAGAAAGTAGCTCAAGGCGTTAAATTCAAATTTTGCATAAAACTAGTAACCTTTTCAATAGAATAAGATCAAGTTATTCTCGTAGAGAATAGTCATTTTTAAATGCAGTTAATTCTAAAATGATGATTAAATTTCCCTACATTGAAATTACAGAACTTTTTAGTAGTTTGTGACCCTTAGAATTTGTGCATCATCGGAAGTGTACCTAATTTCTCAACAGAAAAAACACTGGCGGGACCGGCGAAACGTTTCGCTGGCTCCGACGTGATCCAAAATTAACTTTATATGGACGCTTTATTTTATTATTAATTTGTTCAAATTGGTGTAATCAAACCCTAAAAAACTCCCTGTGCGAAGAACATCATGACGGGGCCAGCGAAACGTTTCGCTGGGCCCAAAATTATCCAAAATCTACCTTATATGGGCCCACTATTTTCATGTTAATTTGTTTAAATTTATTCAACCAACTTCAACCCCTAAACTCTACCATTTGTGTGATAGATACCATTGCGGGGCAGGCAAAACAATTCGCTGGCGCTGACATTATCCAAAAAGAACTTTATATGGGCCTATTATTTTTGTCTTAATTTGTTCAAATTTCTACAATCAACCTCAACCCCTAAAAACTGCCCCCTGTGCGGCAAACACAACGGTGGGGCAAGTAAAATGATTCTACATGTATAGTTAAAATAAAGTGTGCGAATTTAGTGATAATATGGGTACTGCTATAAAGATTCCTACCATAAGAAGAGATGATGTTATTTCTTTATATATTATTATAAACTTGAGCCAGCAAAAATTAGTATTCACGTTTAGAAAATGTCTTATTTACTGTTTGAAAATGTTCAGTGTGAAAAAGTGATAATGGTCAATAACAAGTTTTGTAAAAAATATCGTCAAAAGTAAGAATTTTAAGTAACATAACTTGTAAGAAATGTACGAAATTTTAGTATTCTTAAATAAGAATGTTTATTGAAATGAGTGCCGCTAGTGATATCTGCAAACGGAATTTGCGAGAATTCTAAAAAACTATACAAAAAACGCCCGAAGGTTTCCGAGGTATTCCGTCTATAGCAGAGATCTTCTATCATGCTTAGGTTTGTAGTACAAAAATGTTCGTAACTAGTGAAATTTAAATTAAAGCTTAAACAAATTTTAATTTGGAAAGTTATTACTTAAACTCTCAATAATTGACACATATAAAATAGAAACTTTTAAAACTTTTCGATCGAAAATTTTTAATTAAGTGCAATTAAACTGCAAAACTTAAATATTCACACTTTGATAACTTGAATTTTTCAAAGATCTCTGGTTAAAAAATATGAATCCGCGCTATCGTTTTAAATTCTCTAAATCAAAATTAATACTCAATTTCAACTCGCATTAATAAAAATGTGAATAAATGAAACATGTCCCTCTTATAACTCAATAAAAACGTAATAAAAAAAAGTTTATTTGGAAAATATAGATTGCAATGAAATTAGATCAATTAAAATGTATAAGTTAAGACTGATTCGCATAGCCCTACAGATAAATCCAGTGAGTCAGTCCGGTATAAAAGATAAAAAATCTAATTTGTATTTTCAATCAAAAATAAATTAATATATTTTAAATTAATTGCAGAACACAAAACAAATTAATACGATCGACCCTAATGTGAAGTTTACGTTGCCATATTTATTATTTTATTTTAATTACTTTGAATAATGAATAATTAATACATATTTTTTCATTTTAATTTTGAAGGAAAATGTTCAAAATTTTTGTCTGATATAATTGCACATTTTTCAGGCGGTTCGAAAAAAAATTGCTTCCTGAATATATTTTACTGAAAATATGAATATTAAATATGCTTCGAATTTTAAGCAACTATTAAAATAGTAAAAAAAAATACAACAAAAATGAGGAAGCTCATTTTTCTCGCAGGCTCAAGTAGGTTAGAGTATAATATATTAAAGGCATTTTTCGTTAAGAGTTGGATTTTTCTTGTGTTCATTGTAACTTTCCTAAAAGCTTGTACGATTAGTACTGTTATATAATTATAAGGAAAAAGAAAAAGATTATGCAAAATTAACTCGCGTAATTGTTCTATACTTATTATAGTAGTCTAGAAAATATCCTTATTTTTTTCTTCTAAAGTGGCTCGATGCCTAAAAATTGTTCCTTTTTGTGTAAAATGTCCACTGCATATTGGCAGAATTAAAAAAATTAGGTTTCTCTTAAGCTCATGATATGAAAAAAATTGATTATGTTGTTTTAATTTCCGCTGTTAATGTTTTTTTTTTACTATAGAATATACTTATTGTAAATCGATGTTGTTGATATGCTGTTGATGTTCTTTCGTCGGAGCTGTTTTTATATTGTATAGTGGTTATTTCCTAGTGGAGATGACTTACTTCAGACAAAAAAATTAAAGAAATAGATGTTAGATCCTTTTTTGAAGATAAAACTTTCAATGTTTCGAGAGTATAACATTCTCCTCATCGGGAATAAAACTTCATTAAGGTCGACTTAAGTTATAAAATTAAAAGAACTATCCTCTCAGGTTCTAATTCTCAATTAATTAGCCTGTGAAAATTTAAATAACTAAATTAAAAAATTTTATTATAATAAAAATATTGTGAAATGTAATGAGATTGTTATTAAAATTAAACGACATGATCACAAAAAAAGAAAATTTGACATTTTGTTACAAAAAAGATTAGAAAACATAATTCAATTGTTATGTTACCTGGATGTCATTTTTGATGTTTGTTCAAACATTTTGTTATAAAATTTTCGGTTAGGATTAATGTAACTATAATTTCGAAGTATAAGGTTCAATAGGGAAAAATATGGAAGTTGAATATAATTGATAATTTCACCTAATTGATTATTTAACTAGTTAGAATAGGACTATGAAAAAATTGGAAATCAAATTAAAGAATCTAAGATTATTTTATATAAAGAATTATAATGTTTATGATCAGTTACTACACTCAGGAATTTATTACCTCCAGTCTTAATAAAGAATATTTCAGCTACAAATCTTTTAAATTTATTAGGCTCATGGTGTAGACTTGAACATTTATCTAGTCTATTTCATGACCAGCCTGAATCTGGGTTTTTGCTATCACTTTATGGTTTTTTGGACTCTGTCTAAAATTGTCATGGTGTTCTTCAATCCAAGTGTACAGTAATCTTTCAGTTTGACCTATATAACACTTTTCACATTCTAAACATTCAATTTTATAAACTACGTTTGTCAAATTAAAATTGCCCAAAACATCTTTACCTAATTTTATAAAACTGTTAAATTTGGAATCAACTCTAAAAACTGTTTTAATATCAAAATCTTTTAGAATTATTTTTATTTCAAACGATAAACTACCATGGAAAGAAATAGACACGAAAAATTTTGACTCAAAATAATTTACTGTTCCTAAATTTAAGTGTGATGTATCGTGTTCTTGAAATGTTTTTAATTTGTCTTTAATATGTACTTGAACAAATTCCTTAGGACAATTATTTAAAAACAAACTATTTTAAATGAAATCAATATTAGTTTTGTGAAAAGACTTATGTGATAATTTATACATAGTGTCAACTAAATTTTTATTAGTAGCTATTTTATGTTGAATTGGATGGTTAGAAAGAAAATTTATGTATCTACCTGAATAAGTGCCCTTCCTATACCAATTAATAATGATAGTTTCATCATTAGTTTTTATGACTTTAACATTTAAAAAAGGTAAAGAATTATCAGTTTCCATTTTATAAGTAAATTTTAGTCTTGAATAATAGAAGTTAAACTTTGATAACACGTATTTTAATTTGTTTTTGGTAAAATCATGAAAATGTCATCGACATATATAAAAATGTGTGTAGATTGGAATCTAAATTATTAATAACAGTATTTTCTAAGTCTTGCATGACTAAATCTGCCAAAGTAGGTGAAATTGGAGAGCTCATGGGAGTACCATGAACCTGTCTATAATAATCATTGTTAAATTGGAAAACTGTTTTCGACATTAAGAATTCTATTCCTTTTTCAAGTTCATTTAATGGTAAGTCAGTATAATTTTTTATATTTATTTATCTACTGAGAACACTTTTATTAACTAATTCTATTGGAACATTGGTAAATAAAGATGAAACATCTAGTGAAACCATAATGTGATCTAGAGGAACAGTTCGTTCAGTAATTATGTTTTTGAATTCAAAAGAATTTTTTACTTGTGTTTTTGGAGTTATTAAGGATTCTTTAAATATGTTATTAAAAAGTTTTGCCATTTTAAAATTTGGAGAATTAATTAGAGAAACAACAGGACGCATAGGACAATTCGGATTATGTATTTTGGGTAAACCATATATTCTCGGGATGTTTGTATTGTGAACCAAAATATCCTTTCGTTCTATTTTTGCCCCAAATAACCCCTAGTTCTCCAAAAGTCTAATAATTTAAAAGTTTCTCTTTTCAGTTCAATTTCTGGATTAATATTTAACTTTTCATATACTGTGATATCATTTAATAATTCATTCATTTTGTTAATCTAAGAATCCTTATTAAGAATAAATGTTACATTGCCTTTATCTGCATGTGTTATAAGTAATTGTTTGTTCGATTTAATGAAAAATGTGGTTTTTTCAATATTCATTGCAAATATTCTATCAACAGATGCAATTTCTCTTCTTTTCATAAAATGTTGTGATGAATTTATAATTCTATGCCTGAGCATGTCTCTGTCCTCAGAGTTTTCGATTAATCCAATATTAGATTCTACTTCTTTAACAATATTAAAAAACAACGTTTGGTTTACTTGTGACAAACGATGAAATAAATTTTTCACCCAACCTTAGAACGTCGCTTATTTCGTCCGGAATTGTAACATTGCTATAGTTAATTATCCAAGGGTCCTTAAAATCTTCATTAATTGTGTCTTTATGTTTATTAATGTTAATCTGCTCAGTTTTACTATTGTGAACTAAATTTTCAAAATTTTTATTAAGACGTTTTTTTGGATTGCACAGCATTTGAAACATTATATTGATTTTGTAAAATATTGGTATAAATATTAGATGGTAAGACATTTCTTAACTTGATCTTCATATAGTTAATATTCTTTTTAAGAAATTCTAAGTGACAGTTTAAATCTTTAATCTCGTCATTCAATAAACGACGTTCCAAAGAATCTACCATGAAATTGACATGATTCTTAGCAGAAAAACTAAAAAAATGTAGATTCTTAACATTGTTCGTAGCATTTGAGATATTTTTTGGCATTAATCCATGACCTTGACAACTAACTAAGAATTCTTTTCTAGCTTATCATTTGTAAATATTTTAATCTAAAATAATAAGATTTTTAACGTCCCTAAACGATTAAGATTTAAACTATCACTTAAAATTTCTCAAAAAGACTCTCAACAATACTAAGATCAAGTTAAGAAATGGTTTACCTTCTAATATTTATACCAATATTTTACAAAATCAATATAATGTTTCAAATGCTGTACAATAAAAAAACGTCGTAATAACAAATTTGAAAATTTAGATCGCAATAGTAAAATTGAGCAGATTAATATTAATAAACATAAAGAGAAAATTAGTGAAGATTTTAAGGACCCTTGTATAATGAACTATAGCAATGTTACAATTCCGGACGAAATAAACGACGTTCTAATGTATATATGGTTTACCCAAAATACATAAACCGAATTGTCCTATGCGTCCTGTTGTTTCTTTAATTAATTCTCCAAATTTTAAAATGGCAAAACTTTATACTGACTTACCATGAAATGAATTTGGAAAAGAAATAGAATTCCTAAAGACGAAAACTGTTTTCCAATTTAACAATGATTATTATAGATAGGTTCATGGTACTCCCATTAGCTCTCCAGTTTCACCTATTTTGACAGATCTATTGATGCAAGACTTAGAAAATACTGTTATTAATAATTTAGATTTCAATCTACACACATTTTTTAGATATGTCGATAACATTTTCATGATTTTACCAAAAACCAAATTAAAGTACGTTTTATCAACCATCCAATTCAACATAAAATAGCTACTGTTAATAATTTAGTTGACACTATGTATAAATTATCACATGAGTCTTTTCACAAAACTAATATTGATTTAATTGAAAATATTTTGCTTCTAAATGATTCTTCTAAGGAATTTGTTTAAGTACATATTGAAGACAAATTAAAGACATTTCAAGAACACGATACATCACACTTCAATTTAGGAACAGTAAATTATTTTGAGTCAAAATTTTTCGTGTCTATTTCTTTCCATGGTAGTTTGTCGTTTGAAATAAAAAGAATTCTAAAAGATTTTGATATTAAAACAGTTTTTAGAGTTGATTCCAAATTTAACAGTTTTATAAAATTAGGTAAAGATGTTTTGGACAATTTTAATTTGACAAACGTAGTTTATAAAATTGAATGTTTAGAATGTGAAAAGTGTTATATAGGTCAAACTGAAAGATTACTGTACACTAGAATTAAAGAACACCATGACAATTTTAGACAGAGTCCAAAAAACCATAAAGTTATGGGAAAACACCAGGTTCAGACTGGTTATGAAATAGCCCATGCGGTGAACACTAGCCTAGCAAGGGAGTTGTTCATCTACGGATAGTGGTGGGAGCGATACCTCTAGAGAAAAAGGTTTTCTGTAAGTACTTAAAGCTGTTGTTTGTGGTGGTTCGGAACCCACCTTAAACTGTAGGTCCCCCTTCCACCACCAAGTAAGTGTGTGGGGGTGCGTAAAGGAATAGAGAAGAAGGTGAAGTAAGTTGGGAAAGAAATATTGAGGATCAGGGTTGTTCTCACATAGCCTTAATGAAGTTTCATTCTTGATGAGGAGAGTGTTATACTCTCGAAACGTTAAAAGTTTTATCTTCAATCAAGGATCTAACATCTATTCCTTTAATTTTTTGTCTGAAGTAAATCATCTCCACTAGGAAATAACTACATTAGAATAGAAAAAGTATAAAATGCATATGTACTGAAGTACAATTATAAATTAATAGCGGAAATTTAAAACAGCAATTTTGTGCAGAAATGGAGTTGAGAGATCCCTAAATATTTTTTTTATAAATAATGACAATATTCAGGAGTCATTTTGACACTAAAAAGAACAGTTTTTTGGGCAGACATTTAAAAAAAACCTTTTTTGGACCACTTTTAATTTATTCTAAGGCGGAAATACTATATATAGTGTATGCATAATGTATAATGTGTAGGCTCTATATAGAAAATTCTATATTTTCTATACATAATCGGGTATTTACAATTTATATAATAGGAACATAATTTTTCTTTATAAAATCACCTTCTTGGACAGAATTTAAGTATTCAATCAAGAATATAAATTCTTGGTATTAATTGTCATTCACCAGGTTGCTAAAAGCACCATTTACAGGAATTCTCACAAAAAATTTAAACTCGAGGATACAAAAATCAACTTCAAATGTAGTTGCGATGACGCTGGTGTATCTGTTCATGCACCAGGTTGCTAAAAGCATCCTCTACAGGAATTCTCATAAAATTCAAAGATCGATGATAAAAATATCAACTTCAAATGTAGTTGCGATAACGCTGGTGTATCTGGTCATGCACCAGGTTGCTAAAAGCATCATCTACAGGAATTCTCACAACATTTTAATTTCGATGATACAAATATCAACTCCAAATGTAGTTTCGATGACGCCAGTGTACCTGTTCGTACACCAGGTTGCTAAAAGCATCTTCTACAGAAATTCTCACAAAATTTAAAGATGGATGATAAAAAATCAACTTCAAATATAGTTGCGATGACGCTGGTGTGCCTGCTCTTACAACAGGGTGCTAAAAGCATCATCTACAGGAATTCTCATAAAATTCAAAGATCGATGATAAAAATATCAACTTCAAATGTAGTTGCGATGATGCTGTTGTGTCTGGTCAGGCACCAGGTTGATAAAAGTATCTTCACCACAACTACATTTGAAGTTGATATTTGTATCGTCGAACTTTAAATGTCGTGAGAATTCCTGTAGAAGATGCTCTTAGCAACCTGGTGCATGAACAGGTACACCAGCGTCATCCCAACTACATTTGAAGTTGATATTTTTATCATCGAAATAAAAATTTTTGAGAATTCTTGTAAAGGATCCTTTTAGCAACCTGGTGCATGACCAGGTACACCAGCGTCATCGCAACTATATTTGAAGTTGATATTTTTATCATCCATCTTTAAATTTTGTGAGAATTGCTGTAGAAGATGCTTTTAGAAACCTGGTGTACGAACAGGTACACTGGCGTCATCGCAACTACATTTGAAGTTGATATTTGTGTCATCGAGAATAAAATGTTGTGAGAATTCTTATAGAGGATGCTTTTAACAACCTGGTTTCCAAGATGGTGATTATACAAAGAAACATTATGTTTCTATTATATAAATTGTAAATTCTCGATTATGTATACAAAATATATAATTTTTTATATAGTGCCTATACATAATATATTATACATAAACTATATACTATATACTTAGTTAACTACCATTTAAGCATTCACAAAGCGATACCGGAAGTTTTTTCTTAAGTATTATGTAATAATTTTTAAGGTATGTAGGGTCAGATTTTCTTTTAAAAATGTGATATTTAATACTCAAGTGGCTCATTATTCAGGAAAGTTATACACTGGGAAAATCTATAGATACCTGGCAACAACCTAGAATTGCCAGGGAATTTTTTTTACAGAATTTGTGTAGTGTGTGTTTAATATTTGTATTGATATCTTTCAATATATAAAATATCTACAGAATATACTGATTATTAGTACAAATTTCTGCGATTCTTTCTCAAATGAGCTAATAAATACTTTTACATTTTATAAAATAAAAAAAAAACTAAAACTCCAGAGCTGTCGCTTAATACGGAAAAATATATTTTTTTAATTATTCTGTCTGTCTGTTATACTGCAGATTTTTAGTTTGTTAGCACGATAACTTTTGAAAGAGTTTACAGCTTGGCTTAGCCTTCGGTATATTTTTGAATGTTCTAAACTAAAGGTCAAGTTCTTTAGCTAGCCATTTTGGATAAAAACTCGAAAAGTGAGCGCATTTTAAACATTTTTGAGACAACTTTTTTTCAAGATTCAAACATTCTCTGTACAGATATTTATAGTATACAAAAAGACGAACAATTTATCCTAATGATCATTCAGAACTTCAAGCATATGCGAAATACGGAAAAAGATGAAAAGACAGAAATTGTGCATTTGAAAGTTGTACAAATTTGTTATGAATCGCTTTTTAATAGGGTTCGTAGTTTTTATTCTAATCGTGAAAAACATAATGAGGAGTTAAAAAGTAAATAAAATCTGCTTGCTGCGTGTGCACATTCTCATCACAACTTTCGTCTTTTAATTTCTTGTTTCTCTCGTGTGTGGGTTTTCAAAAGAATTAATTTTTTTATGCATAAAAAAATGGCATATCAGAAATCACACCTCTTCATTGGACAATTTTGGACTCAGCACTATAAGTTTCTCACAAGTAATGATACGTTTCTCTCGTTTAGTATATTAGCACCGAAAGAATCATGATTGTCAGCGTAATGCGTGCGATATTTAGATATAAGCAGATAGGTTTATATGTGCGTATAGGTTTTAGTTTAACCTTCGTAAATAAATCCGCTGTAGCCAGCGAGCGACTATCCGAGCGTATATACACATATATATTAAGAAGCCTATGAAGTCTATGTAATAGTGTGTGTTCATACACTTCTCTCCGTCTTTCTTTTTGCCATGCGCCAGCATAAAACACAACATCACGTGACCCCCATTTTTCGTATAGTGATTTAGAAAGATTGTAAGGCGTTCGTAACGAAATATACAACATTCTGTTTCACTTCTTTCAAAGCACTATACTATTTTTCGATACTCGAATCCATTACAAAGGTTAATACAGCGATTTAGAAATACTGTAATTTTTTTATGTAAAAGTAAAAAATTCGTACGATTTATTCCAATCAAAGATATTAGTCTGCATTTTCATTGACACTATTCGACCTTTTCTAACCAAATCTCGGTGATCCCTAAATTCGTACGTTTTATTTGAATTATGGATATGCGATAAAAGAAATATTAATATCTAAAGTCTCTCCGTGTTAATTTGATGAAATTTGTGCAACCAAATTTAGCACCTAAAAAATACCCCTTATCCGGTAAACACCATGGCGCACAGCGAGACTAAATGAGGTGTCCGTGGACAAAATAACTTTTACCCCAAACTATTCGACCGATTTTGATTATTTTTTAAATGTATAGCTTATGAAATTTTGAACAAAGCTATTGAGGCATATTTTCAAAAAAGTTGTTTAATTTTACAATAAACATCTTGTTTATAACTTTCTTGTGCGATTCTTCGATTTCAGACAATTGATGTTATTTGTGTAAACAAAATTATTTAACAAATGCATAATATTGTCATTTTTCAGTAAAGGGGATTTGTTATTCTTTAAATCAACTTCAGATGTGTTAAAAATGCCTCTTGATATGATACTTTTTTCTCAAACAAATTATTTCTATTTTTTTAAACAAATTAAATAAACAAATTCATCGTTTTGTTATTTTTGAACATATAGACTTCGTTTTTTTTATATAAATAAATTTCTAATGCTTTGTTAGTGGCTCTCTATAATTATTTGTTATAAACACTAAACAATTAGTAATTTTTGTTAGAAATTCTAATTAAAAAATGAAAAATTATGGCACAAATTCTAATTTTGGTTGAACAAATTTCAACTAACTCTGCACTAAATATTTGGCTTAAAAAAGTTAAATTTGTGTGGTTGGTGGGGCCAGCGAAATATTCCTCTGAAAGAAGGCCTTACAGATCGAAGAATTTCGGTTTTCTTTGTGCAGCATATTGTAACACTTACTCTAGAAGGCTGGATTTTTAAAAATGTTTTAGCTAATCTGAAGTGAAGACATACAACTTCATGCAAAAAACTCTTTTCTGGATTGATTTACGATACTGGTGGGCAGCGGGCTTTGTTTTGTACTACTTTTCTGTTTGTTCGCTGACCTCAGTTAGGGTGTGATTTGAAAGTAGAGTAACCAGCATTTACGAGTTTTTCCGATTCCAATGATATATTACTTGCTCAGGAAAGCTCAAATTTGGAGAAGTTTGATTGCAGAGACATTAGCTCAATATAACATTAAAATTTGATTAGTTCTTCAATTTTCAACCTTTATGCACAAATTACATATCGTTGGAATCGGAATATTTCGAACATTCTGAATATACAGTAAAACTTGCACAATTCGAACTGGCACGGGGAGTAGAAAAAATTCGAATTAGGGAAAATCGAATGATCAAAAAATTCAGTTTTCAGGCGATAACGTAATAAGAAACAATTATCAATAATATTATCTTTAAATATACAATAGTAATATATAATATATTGATAGAATTAAGTAATAGTAAAAATAAATAATAATAATAGGTTGCAGACGGAAAATGTAGATTGAGCCGGTTTCAACATTAGCTCTTACTTCCTACTATTTTTGAAAACTTGCTAGATTAAACAGCCAACGTCGATTGGATTTACCCATTTAAGAGACAGGGTATTTTTATATATATATAATATATATATTTTTTTTGATTTTCTAAAATAAAAGTTCTCGTGCTTCGAATTATGGAAACTGTAAACTCTCTCAGAATGTACAGTTTTATTCGAAATAGTAAAAGCTTGGAATTACAGAAATGATCGAAATATACAAAATTCGAATTATTGAATCTTTTTAACATTGAAAGAAGAAGAGTTTCAGCAGGGACCAAAATAAAACTTTGAATTATCGTAAATTCGAATAAGCGGCGTTTCGAATTATAAAAGTTTCACTGTATTACTTTAAAGTCCTTGATTGCAGAATTATTAGTTTTTAACTTTTTAATTTAAAAAAGAGCGAGTCAGTGAAAAACTCAAGTAGCTATCGTTGCCCCCTGAAACTCTAGAGCTACGCGCGATGAGACCATTTTCCTTTATTGCTAACATCTGGTAAAAATTCTTTAAGCAATTTGAGAAAGGAACCCAAGGAAATTAATAAATAATAGACTGGGACCAAGAGACCAATGAGAAGAGAAATGAAGAAATTACGTGTAAAAAAGTGTAAGGACAATCCTCCACAAAGAAACGACGACACCCATGCCCGTCTGTAGGGCCTTCTCTCGGGGAACAGAGTATAGAAATATAATAGTCATGAGTGTTCCTTTTCCTTTTGATGAAGACGTAACGATTAGTTTAACATAGAATGTTACGAATCTACTATGCAATATACTTGGTTTGCACCGCAGAGGACTGAGTATGTTCGTGAAAGAGGGAGTACTTCCCGAGTGACTTTCCCTCCTACGCTCTCAACGCGAGTCGGAATATTGTGTCGAACCTTTCTAATCTTCAAGTTGCACTCGAATGTTTTTATAGTTGTTAGTAGCTTAGGTTGAGAACGGTGCAAGGACGGTCGAGGCCGCATGCAATGCAGCTAAATGGCAGCAGGGGCACATTGCACTGTACCAGGCCACAGTAGTGGGGTAGAACCGTATAATGGTAGATGCCAACGCAACGATGTAAAAGCCTATTGAACACAGGCATTTATTTTAGGGCTCGCTATTATGCAAGGTCAGCATTCTCCGCTAATGGAAAGAGACTCAAGGGGAGGCTTTATGCATAATTTCCAATGTTCTAATTTTGGTTAGGGGTTGTTAAAGAAAACGGTATACTGCTAGAAGAGTGGAAGGAATGATGGCAATAAAAGACTTCAACAACGTTTTGATTTCAGATTCAAAATAATTTGTACGACTTTTTACATTAATAAATTGTAAGTATAGTACAATTTGAATATATTTAAAAACATTTAAAGCTTCTTGTATAATTTTCTAGAATTTGCAATAGCTTAATCTGAAAAAATGATTTAAATAACGTTTTAATTTGAAGAACTATTCAGTTTTAAAGTACGCATAGTTTAAGAATTGTCACATTTCACAGCTTCAAAATCACCATTTTTAAGCTTTCAACATTTTCAAATTAAAATAAATGTGCCAGTTTAAAAGACAGCTTTTTAAATATTTTAATGTTCTACTCTCATTTATTTTTAAAGACTTCTAGTATGTCATTCTTCAATTTTCAACATTGTCATTCAAGTTCAATTCTTTATGTATTAATTTGTAATTATCCCAGTTTGACAGGAACATATCAATAAAATTGTGATATTAACAATTCATAAAGTGTTGAGAATTTTTTCTTTTAAATTAAGCCTTTTTACTTTTTGTGAATGAAAGTGGCAGTGGTAAATAATAATCAACAGTTCTTTAATAAATTTAAATGCACCCGAGTCGAAATATATGCCCTACTTCGACGCTCCAAGTGGAAGTATTGTCCCTACTTTGCGGCTGTTTATTCTACTACCTCCTACGTAGTCACTCCTAAAGATATTTTCATTCTATTTTGCTTCTGTATAAGCTTCAGCCAATACATTGAAGGTCTTCCTGAGTCGAAATATAGGCCCTACTTTAACGCTTCAAGTGGAATTATTGTCCCTACTTTACGGCTGTTTATTCTACTAGCTCCCACGTAGCCACTCCTAAGGATATTTTCATTATATTTTGCTTCGGTATAAACTTCAGCCCCTACATGGAAGGTCTTGCCTCTATATTCTTGAGTTTTACTTATGTCTCATTTAAAGCTCCATATACTCCGTAGAATTTTTAAATTTTCTTTTAAAGCTCTTAAATTTTAATACACAAAATATATGGCGTCGTTGTCAAAACCTTAGAAATTGAATCTTTTGAGACCAAGATTTGACAATTTAGAATTGAAAACTAAATTGTATCTTTCAAAGTCGAAGCTTCTAAAATTCTAGAATTTAACATTATTATTACAGAACATAATTATAATTTGAACCTCAAGATAATTAGGTGAATTTTTATAAAATCAATTAATGAATTGAATGATACTAAACAAACTTTCAAACCAAATAATAATTTTAAATGGGAAACATTAAAAATGAAAAAAGGTTCTACCTGAGAACCTTGAAACTTAAAGAATTAGAACTTCAATTTAAACTAACAAAATTTATATTCACCAAAAATTGTGATATTAAAACTTTCTTGTGATCAAAGCCTTTAAAATTTCAATTATTTGTGTAAAATTCAAAGCATATACAAACTAATAATTTTTAAATTACTAATTAAACTTTCCCAAATTTCTTTCCAAATTTCAAAAACCAATTTTCTTCAAATTTTAAAAACATGAAAAAAAGTATCATTTCTTTAAAAAACAACATATTTCGCTCTCGAGAAATTTTCCGATTTCAAGTGTAATTCCCTGCTAATTTCAAATGAATTCGGTCAGCGATGATTGTTATTCGTACCTTATTCTCCAAAAAACTTAAAAAATTGTTTCTTCAAAATGTCATATTTTTTAACCAAATTATTTCTATATGTCGAGGGGTCGATCACTTCAAACTTCCTGATGCATTCACTAAATATTGCCATACACGTATTCTTTCAATATTCTTGGTATCCTTGATATTCTCTATTTTTTTATTATTATTATTACACCATTAAGACATTTCCCTTTCGGGGTAGGCGCGACTCACTCGGTAGGGGAAAGGAGTAGTGTGTGGAAGGGATAGAGATTTTTCAGATTGATCCAGAATTCTCGTGCTATCTAAGTAAATAACACGTTCGTTCCGCAACACTGCTCCGACCCAGGCTGCTGATCAATCTCTCTAGCAATCACCCCAAGCGAAGAACTTCACGAAGTCGTTATGTAAGGTTCCCCACTTGGGTCCATTAGTGGCCAAGGTCTTTTGTTTCAGGCATCATTCACTCAACTGACACTCTTTTTATTAACTACTTGCCGCCATACTTTCCTGTCCTGGCATACTTCTCTAGCTTCTTTTATGTTCATGCATTTTTTCATGCAGGCTCTCGTGTTTCTGTGACTTCTTATGTCTCTTCTAACTAGGGTCTCATTCACACATTCTAACCATTCTTTCCGCGGTCTACCTCTGGGCACGCTGCCATTTACTTTACCTTGATACACTTGTTTCGTTAGTCGTTCATTTGGCATTCTGTCAACATGTCCGAACCATCTTAACCGATTTCTTGCTCATGTGTCTACTAGCGTCTCTTCTGTACCACATTCTTTTATAATTATCTTGTTACTTACTTTGTCCATCAGGGTTTTCCCGCATATTATGCGCATGAATATCATGTCAATTGCATTAATTTTACTCTTATTTTTTTCTTGATAAGTCCATGTCTCGCTACCGTATAATACAGTCGATACAAATATAGAATTATGTATTGCCACTCTTTCCTTCAAACACCATAGTTTTTGTTTCATTTGCGTTAATTTTTAGGCCCATGCTCTTCATGCTTGCATCTAGTTTATTCAACATTCTTTGTAAGTCTTCGATAGACTCTGCCATGACAACCTTATCATCCTTGTCTAACTCCTTGAATAATATCAAAACAGTCACTCAGTTTCCCATTCACTCTTACACTCGCTTTGCTACCTGTATATATTGTTTTTATAGCTTGTAGGATCCATCCATTGACTCCATACTCCAGGACTCACCAAAAGGCAGCCATTGGCTGCAGTGGCTGCCAGAGGCAGTCAAAAGACTAGGTCAAACTGGCCCTAATAAATCTTGTCGTTCGACTGGTTTCTAGCTCTTCACGGTCATTATACCTCCCGCCGCGCCGGGCTTCGAAGACATTATCCTTTCCAAAAATGAAATACAATTTAAAAAAATATATCAGCGTTTGATTTCATAATATAAAAATAAATATAAACTTTTATCGAACAATATTCATATATTTCACAGAATTGATACAATGTATAATGATAAAATGTTTAGATGATATTGTTCAAATTTCTTTAATAAATATTTATTGAAATAAGCTATAGCTATAATATGACTATGTTATCTATTAATAGTTCGTGATTAATAGGTAGTTACAAAATTTATAAGAAAAATTAATATCATGCTTGAAAGGTGGAAGAATTAAGCAATTATTATATTTTATTGCAAGTTTTATAATAATTACCGAAAATAAAAATATTTTTATATAAAAATGTGGCATATTTCATTATTTCTCAAATGAAAAAATAAGAAAAATTTAAGTGGACAATTGTCAAATTCTACAACTCAAATTCTAGTTTACTTGAACTATAAAAACTCAATTTAAATAGAAGGTGAACGTATTAAGATTAAAATAAATGTTTCTAATTAAAATATGAAGTATAAATTTCAGTCCCAAGTATTTTTTATTCTAAAGCAGATTTCTTTCTCTATATATACAGTCTGTCAAGTTAAAGCGTGGGTGGCTTTACTCGCAGTCGGTAAGGTGTATCGACATGATTTTGGTGTCAAAATATTAAGAAGAGCTCCCT
>NC_046662.1:101931664-101939640 GCF_010883055.1 Belonocnema kinseyi
AAAGAGGGAGCTCTTCTCAATATTTTGACACCAAAATCATGTCGATACACCTTACCGACTGCGAGTAAAGCCACCCACGCTTTAACTTGACAGACTGTATATTTATTGTAAACGATTTTGGTCCTATTACATGGGAACAATTTCAATTCATTTTTGTTCTCATTTAATTTAATTTAATCAGTGAGTATAATTTTATGTAATACTACTGAAAAAGAATAATTATTGTTGTTATTATTGAATATAATTATTATTAGAAGTAATTATAAAAATGAAATAAATGTTTCAAACGTAATATCAAATATAATACCTAATCATACATTTGAATAAATATTAAAATATCTTTGAGTAAATTTTAATTTAAATTCAATTTCAATTGTCTTTCAGTAACTTGCATCTTTCATTTTAATATAAGATTTTATGCAAGCAAGAAGTAGAAATGAAGACATAAATTAACATTTAAATACAGATAACAGAATGTTTTTAGTGGTATTACTTGCAATTTTCAATTTTAAAACTTCAAAAGAGAAGAAATTTTGAAAGCAAGTAACTTAAATTAAAGGATTTTTATTGCAAATTATCAAAACCAAGAACTCTTGAATTTTAAATTAATGAAAATTGAACGATATGTAGTGTGCAAGAGTTACAAACGACAACTGCTTGATCTTGAAGATATTTAAACTGAAATCTTTATATTTTAATGATTTTGTAGATGATTCAAAGTTATCAATTATAAGAATTCCAAACTTAAGAAATTTCAAATAAAAATTGTGAAAATTATAGAATTTTTAATTGTAAAACTAAAAACTTACCTAATTTGTAATTCTAAATTCTCAAAATAAAAAAACTCTTTAATTTAAAAGATTGACAATTTAAATTTCGAAAAAGTACAAATGAAATCTCTTGAAATTTGAAGATTCATAAATTAAAATTGTTGACTTTTGATGATTTCGGAAATCAAAAGTCAAGTTTTAAATTTTAACTGTTCTAAAAAGAAGAAAATTTGATATTAAATCATCAAAATTTAAGAATTTTTAATGGAGAGTTTAAAAAATTAAGAATTCATAAGTTTGAATAGATTTATGACTCAATGATCTATACAATTTCGAAGAGTTATCATCCAAAAGTTTTAAATCTAATAAAGAAATATTGGATTAAAAAATGCTTGAATTTTGAAGATGTACAGTTGAATGGTTTTGGAAACTAAAAGTCAAGTTTTGAATTTAAAATTTACCAAATTAAACACTTTTCGAATGTGAAACATAAGAATTATACAAATGTTTTCACTTTTAGTAGGACGGATCGAAGAAAAAAACAAATAGTATAAATTGAAAACGCTTAGGCACTGTAAGATTCCCTTGTTCGCCCCCTTGCAACGGGTATATATAATTCTAAATGAGTCGATTAATATCATGCGGATATATAGAGTCAAAATAGAAAAAAAAAATTATCTCTTTTCAGTCATGAGAATATTTTTTCTAAAAGAAATTGGTTTTGAGAAAAGTGGGAAAAACCCATTTCCTTTTTGTTACCTAGACTCCTGTTTTCAACCATGTACCTGCAGTTCTAAACGTCCAAATGAACGAAATATTTTGCGACATTTTTATTTTACTGATAAAAATTGTTCCAACTGGAATTTAAATTATGCTTTATAATTCTTTTTTGATAATAGATTATAACCAATATGAATTAACAAACATTTAAGCACTTTTACTAGTTTTACATTTTTCAACCCGAGTTAATTTGAGCACACTTTCGAAACTCGCATCTTTCATCTCTTACTTTAACTCAAACTGAAAGAAAAGCACCTGGACACAACGGGGTACGCATAATCCGCTTATCGGCAGCTCTGCGATAATTGTTTTTGTCTTCAACTTTCGAAAAAAGATTTTCTACTTAGCTCTTTAAGCTGTCAAGCTCTTCAAAGCTGAGTCGTGCCATATCTTGAGACCCAAGATGACAAGATAAAGGATATCCAACTGTGAAGGTATTGCAGTAAACAATTTTCCGAGAGAATTCAGTCTGGCAGTGTCGTTTTCGAAGTGCTGTTCTATTTCGATAACTAGTCAACTGCCCTACGAGACCACGGTTAATTTTTAAAATTTTTCTTTAATTGCTGTAAAGTGAAAAACATGGAGTGCAATCATTCCAGTTCTAATTTATCCTCAGTTTTTGAAGATAGTACCAAGGCGGGAATTCCAGAAAAACGATTAAAGAAGACTGAGAAACGTGAAAGAGCTTATAGTTTTTCAAACGAGTGGGAAAGTGAGATATTTTAGATTGGAATAGATAAAGAAACGTGTTACTGCCTGCTTTGTGGAAAAAGGATTTCGATGAATCAGAAGCGAAACCTAAAAAGGCATTCGCATCCTTTGGGAAGTGCACTGGGCGCAGAAAAGTTACTACAACTGAAAGCTGAATATTCTCAACGCTGTGGGAAGGTAAAAAATGAAGATATTGGTGAGTACTAATCCCCATGATTGTACTTTAACGTCGTTTGATATTTCCTTCCAAATTGCGAAAGCTATGATATCCTTTCACAGACGGTGATTTCCTAAAAAATATCATCATTCAAGCAGCCACTAGGTGGTTTCCAGATGAGGGTAACCGAAGAGATTTTGTGAACATTGTGCAAAACACGCATCTTTCTCCTGCTACAGTCACGAGAAGGGTGAATGTTATGGCAGATAATGTTCACGAACAACTTAATATTGACCTCAAAAAATGTGTTTGTTTTTCAATTCAGTTAGACGAATCGACAAATAAGTCTGATACTGCTCAGTTAGTTGTGATGATTCGCTTCGTACTTGAAAATGGCAGTGTTCAGGAAGAGCTGCTGGAGCTCATTCCATTAACGGGAAAAACAACTGGATTGGATGTTTATCTTTCGCTGAAAAATTCAATCCTAGCACACTGCGTCAATGACAGGAAAAATTACAGGATTCAGTGGACAATTTTTACGTGACCCAGACTTTTCACGTTTTTTATCTTTCCATTGCATAATACACCAAGAAATATTATGCGGGAAAACTTTAAATATAAAAACCGTATTTGAAGTAGTGAAAAAAATGATAAATTCAATTCGCGCGCGTGCATTACAGCACCGACTGTTTAAGCTTTTGCTTGAGAATGCTTCAGCCGAATTCGCGGACTTATTGTTACTAAACGAAGTAAGGTGGTTGAGTGCTGGTGAAGTTGTGTTTAGATTCTTTAAACTTCTTCCAGAAATAATAGCGTTTCTAGAATCTCGCGACGAACACTGCGACGAGTTTTACGATTCAGCATGGATCTTAGACTTGGCATTTCTTGCAGATGTTTTAAAAGAAATGAACATCTTGAATAAAACGTTGCAATCGCAGCATGTTGCAGTGTGGACTTGTCTACAATGGATTAACTCATTCAAAAAGAAAATTGACAGGTGAATTAGCATTATCCAGCGTAGGGCATTCACACAAGAAGAGTTTAAAAATTTTCAACATGCCATGGAACAGCAAAGCATAATGCTATCTCCTGAAGTTGAACATCGATATCTTCAAATTCTAAAAGAATTAAAAAAAGATTATGAAAAAAGGTTTCAAGATTTTGACATTGAGAAAACCCATTTGCAATTATTTGACGAATCCGCTAATGGACTTGGAAGTTCTGTATATGGAAGAATTTTGTGCTCAATTGTCGAAGCTCTTTCAGATCGATGAGAACAAATCGAGATGTGAAGATTTTTGGAGGCACCTGGAATTTTTGGAATATCCAAATCTGATCACCGTCTTCCAGAGAATATTATCTATAAATGGAACTACGCGCTGTTGCGAATCCATGTTTTCTTTAATGAACAACATAAAATCTAAGACCAGATCAAGCATTGATGACGGGAATTTGAATGATGTAATGCGGCTTGCAGTTTGGTGGCCACCAAATGTTCAGGGCCACCAAATGTTTTTTAAGACGAAACCTTCTTATTCGTCAAACATGTCAAAATAAGGTTCTTTTTAGGGCGACCAAATATTTTTCAGAAGGGATGCTATAGTATGTGTATTATTTTTGAACAGATTCGTTTAAAATTGAAAAAATTTTATAGTTTTGAACTGAAATGTTTAAATTTGAACAATTTCTTTACAAAGAAGTTGAAATTCAAAGCGTTTACATGAAATGATTTTATATTTAAATTACAATACAGGACAATTTAAAAATCTGAAGAATGGATCATGTTCTGATAAGAATTTTCGTAATAAATCATTTAAATTTTAAATGGATGAAAATTGTATTACTTCTAATTAAAAGAATTTAAAATTCAATGATTCTGAATGGAAAAATTGTGAATTTCAATACATTTTAATTCGAAACGATTGAAATTTGACTAATTAAAATTGAATATTAAATTGAATAGTTTAGAGTAAAAGCTTCAGAACTTTTAGAAATCTATATATTTATTAAATTAAAAAATTAGGATTTCACGTAAAATTTGAGCAGAAACATTTTTGTAAAATAAAAAAATAAATTTACATTCATTCTTATAATTCAAAATGGAAATATTTCAGTTCTAAAATTTCAAAATCCGAGATTCATCTAAATCTGAAAAAAATTAGTCGCCAAGTTTTTTATCAATAACACTTCTCAAACCTTATAAAATTTTGATTACTTTCAGTTCTTATAATCATTCAGAAATTAACAATTTCAAAATTTTTTCAACCATTTAAATTTTAATTGCAAAATTTAAACTTATAATAGGGAAAAATGGAGCAGTTGGCACTTACCGTGTAAGTTCAAAATTAAAAAATTGATAACATTAAGCATTGAAGAGATTATTCAATTTTCCAATAAAATTTTTTTTTAACTTAGCTTAGAATGATAAACTTTTTGGAACATTCTTCGAAGAAAAAATTTCCCACTAGAAATTAGTATGTATTTTGAACGTATCTTTAAAATAATTTGATTTTGAGTTCTAAAAATTGAAATATTTTTTCATTTTAAACTGTGAAAATAAAGGAGAATTTATTTTTTCATTTTAGAAAATAATGTCTTATTAATTTTCACGTTCAATCGTAATTTTTTCATTAAATAAAAGTTTAAATGTGGAAAATTTTAGAAAGCCTTAATTAGAAATATTCAATTTAGTTTCCAATTTCAACGCCTCTCTACTGGAATGGTTAAACTCTTTAATCGCCTATATTTGAAAATTTTTGTATAAAAGCTTTGAAGTTTGAAAGCTTGTATTAAACAGTTGAATTAACGTCACAGTAGCTTCAATCCGCTCTACATATACAAGTATTAACATTTGTTAATAAAACCAATACAAAATCTTTCCAGAAACTTAGGTAAATTATTTTCTAATCTTTACTCGAAGCTTGTACAAGATAAAGGATAACGATAAGAACGAAGAAAAAGATTTTGGCGACAGTCGTTTTTCTGTTTTTTTAATGAATTTCCATTCAAAACTTTCTAAATTTTTCCTCCTTTTTAAAACTTTTATGACAGCTTCAATTTGCAGGTAAATTTGATTCACTTTCTCAATTAAAAATAAAATTTAATTTGGAAATTAAATGTATTGGAAATTCGAGTAAAAAGGTTCAGACCCCCCGGCATGAACGATGACGAGACGTAATTTAGCGTGACCGTAACCCTTCGCTCGATTCCTGGAAAACGAAGAAAAAAATGACAGAAAAAATTTGTGGCAGCCATGCACTTGTCGTGGCAGCCAAAACCTGCTTGAAGTGGCGAGCCCTGTCATACTCTTTCAGGACTTCCCAAAGTTTACTTCTATCTACCTTGTCAAAAGCTTTTCCTAGGTCGACAAATGCACAGAAAATTTTTATTCTTACTCTCAAACTTTTTTCTGTTATTTGCCTTAAGCTAAATATTTGATCCGTACATGACCTTCCTGGCATAAACCCACTTTGGACTTCCCAAATCTTTGCTTCTGTTATTTTCATTACCCTACGAATAAGTATTTTTGAATATATTTTACTTACGGTGCTTAATAAGCTAATCCCACTGTAATTATTGCACTCGCTTTTATCTCCCTTTCCCTTGTATATTGGTACGATAATCGCTTTTTTCCAATCGTCTGGGACGTCTCCCATCTCGAAACATAAATTTATCAATTCGCACATTCTATGTGGTATGCATGCGCCACCGTGTTTAAGAATTTTAGCGTTAATACCGTCTACCCCGGCAGCCCTTCCGTTTTTCAAGTTCTTAATTATATCCCTAACCTCAGTGACACAGACTTTCTCAATTGAGTTTTCCATCGCATCGTGTTCAACATCGCAGTTGTGGTGTCCTGTAGCTTCATCTCCGAATTGTCTCCTAAAGTAGTCTCTGAAAGCCTCTAGTATTCCGTCTGTATTATATACCATTTCCCCCCTACTATTTTTCATGTTGACAATGTCTGTACTTTTGTTTCCTTTCATTTTTTTATAAAATAGTTTCCTGCTTCCTTCAAAGTCGTTATGTATTTTTATCTCTTCTTCTGCTCTAATTGTATCTTTACTTTCTTTAACTAATCGTTTAAGTATTATATTTTCGCGTCTATAATCATTTCTACGTCTATTTCTTTCTTCATTGCTAAGATCTGCGATGTTCAAAGTTCTCTTGTACGCTTCTCTTTTTGCTTTTTGGGCAGCCTAAATTTCATCATTCCACCAAGCATTACCAGGCATTCTTCTTACAACTGCGGTACCACACACTTCGATCGTACATCTAATAAAGATTGCCCGTAACATTGTCCAGGCACCCGCTATATCTTTATTTTTTATACGGTCCTCCCATGTTGCCCTATCTATGCTTTCGATTATCTTATTTTGGAAATCTATTTGCACATCCGGTTTCTGTAGGTTCTCAATTTTGATTCGCATTTGTTTTGCTTTCTTGGTTCTTTTTTTTCTCCATCCCCAACCTAAGTTAATTTTTGAGATCAGAAGGTAATGATTAGTATTGCATTCAAGACCCTTCATGACTCTTGTATCTTTGACTAACTCTCTTAGTCTTTCATCTGCAACAACAAAGTCAATTATACTGCGGCTATTTTTTTTTAGACCAGGTGTACATGTGGATCATTTTATGCCTGAACCAAGAATTTGTAATATACAGACCGCTTTCTAAGCATAGACCAACTAATTTATCTCCGTTATAGTTTGTTCTTGGATCCCCAAAACTACCTCTAACTCTTTCTGTATCCTGATTTTGGATGCCCACCCAACCGTTCATGTCTCCTAGTATAATTATTCTTTTCCCATGTTCGCAAATGTTTATTGTGTCATTTAAAGTGTCCCAGAAGGCGTCTTTTACTTCTCTAAGATCACTATCAACCGGCGCGTAGGATGCTATGATAAATAGTCTTCTGATTCCTACTTTCATTCTAGCCCATAGCAGTCTGGGAGACACGAAACCATGGTCTCCGAGATGCTGCTTTGCTCTTTCATTCAAAATCAGACCTACTCCTTGTTTACCATGTGATTCACAGTCTGCTCCTGACCATATTTCAAATCCGCCTTTCAACACGCCGTTTTTTATGTCTTTGGTTTCGCATCCCTTTTTCTTTGTTTGAGACACACATAAAATGTCTAGTTTCTTCACGTCCATAGTTTCATGCAACTCTTTACCTTTAGATCATTTACTCCCCTAGCATTCCAAACACCCAGTCTCCATTCGTCGTCAGAAACATGACCTTTAGATTTTCCGTGTGCATGCCTTTTGTCATTAAAAGTTCCAGTCCTTTCCGAGGCTATTTTGTAGTTTGTATTATTCATTGTTTAGGTTATGCGCCCAACTAACACCTTTATGCAATAAGTTTATTTTCTGATTCGAAATCATGTCAAAGTTAAGTATCAAATCGTCATATGGTGGTGATTGTAGTTCTAACGTCAGTTCCACCAAAAACTTCAGTTAATAAGGGACGGTTGGGATAGGTGGAGGTAGAACTGGAGCCGAGAGAGTCGTCTTGGGTTTGCGTTTTTTGTTTTCATGCTGAGAAGGTATATATA
>NC_046662.1:101939740-101949208 GCF_010883055.1 Belonocnema kinseyi
TAATTTGTGGGTTTAAAATTTATTTTTTATTTTTTTTTTATCGTAAAATTATAATGAATTGCTATGAATTACTTAACTTTAAGTACGTTTCCGGATTTCCTAGTAACTGCATATCGAAGCACAATTTTAAGAAAGTGCATTTATACAAAATTTTCTATTTGGCTTTTTTCCCAAGCGAGCATATGTACGACCGGCCTCTTGAAGTGATACCACGAAACTGTTACAGAAAACACAAGATCTATAATATAAAATATTCTTGATATTCCCAAATATTCCGAAATATCCTGAAATATTCACAAATATTCTGACATATTCCTCATTTTACCTTTGCGCTCTACAAGTTTTTAAAGATTCTAAATTGTTTAAAATGATTTTCAAAAATGTCATGAAAATTCAAAATAGTTTATGTATCATTGTGTAATTAAAAAATAGGTTAAAGTGTTTAAAGGATTTTGAATAATTTCAAAATAATTTAACGGTCTTTAAAAATTCTTTTAATTTAACAAAGATTAAAATTTATAAACGAATTTCAAAAGATTTCAAGTAATTTTAAAGAATTTTAGAAGAATTCCAAGAAATACAAGAATTTTCAAGAGATTTTAAAGACTTTAAAATACTTTTTATGAGTTTAAGAGATTTTTAGTGATTTTAAGGGATTTTGTGGCATTTCAACCTATTTAATATAGTTTAAAATGTCTCTAAAGGAATTAAAAATATTACGAAGCATTTAAAATAATTTAAAAATAATTTAAAAGAGTTTAAGGATCTTCATTTAATTAAAAAATATTTGTATGCATATAAAGAGATTTTCAGGAGTTTCAAGGGATTTAACGGGAGTTATTTGATTTAAAAAAATTGTAACCCGAGTGGAAATCGAGGCCCGGACAAGATCAATTAGTGCTTTACTAGATTTAAATGATTCGGGTTTCAATTTTATGAAGAGCATCAGTCACTGAATCAGGGGATAAATTTGATTATTTTTTACTGTAGAAATGGAGCATATTAAGATATGAAATTCAACACGCCCAGCACACAGACAACATTAACTAGTTTCACGTGGTCGTTGAGAGACAAAAAAGATTTAAAAAATAAATATTAAATGATTGCGAGCATTTTGACTTTAAATATTAATAGTCCTGTTTTGGAGTAAATTCATATGCTACATTTTAAAAGTTTATATTACAATCGCATTTTTGTCACAAAATGCATTGTTTGTAAGTCTGAATTCATGAAACCTTAAAATTTGTGGTGCCAAACGATATTCACCTAATATATTTTCACGCATGGAACATCCATGCGGGTATACGCATCCATTTTTAATGAAATCAGAAAAAGGAATTAAGTTATGAACAAAGTTTAACAATTTTATTATTGACAATCAGCGCCCGGCCAGCTACCGTCTGAGCATTCGATCATAAGATTTGTCTAATCAGAGCCCAGTCAGTCCCCGACTTGGGTTTTGACATAAATTTTACCTAGCGAGTCTCCGACGAGCGCACGGCTAGGCTCTTAAAAAACAAACATAGACCGGCCAGTCCCCGACCAGAAACCTTGTTGTACCAGGGCTAACCCGGGCTATTTCCACACGGGAAGTTTATAATCGAATTTTAAAAGATTTCGAATTATTTAAAAGAGTTCAAGATCCTTTTAAAGAATTTAATGGATTTTATGTCATTTTGAAGGATTTTTAATGAATGTTGTTAGAATTCAAATAAGTTTTCAGATTTTTAAGTAATTTTAAAATATAATTTTTTTGAATTCTTCAAAGTCCGTTCCATTTTTTGAAATCTTCGGAAATTTGTGGAAATCCTTTAAAATTTATTAAATTCCTGAAAATATATTGCATTTTTATTAATCTTTTAAAATATCTTGAAATATTTTTGGATTTAATTTAAATCTTGTTTAAGCACATAAAATACACAATCATAATTTGTGATATTTCTAAAATCTAAAATCTTAATACATTAATACATTAACGCAGTTAATAATAATAATATAATAATAATAATAATAATGTTAAAAGAAATGTACTATTAAATAACAAAAATTTGGGTTTATTATTAGTTTTATATTTTAATTTAAAAATTGCTTGATACCAAAAATAATAATAATCTTGCGCATGTATGTTTTCTAACAAAATAAATAACTGCCACAATCGATACTTTTCATGTTAACGTTACTAATTTACTCAAAATCTTGCTATCGGAATATCATAGAAACTATCAAAAGGTCTATCAAACTGTATCTTGTTACAAGGAACAACCTTTTGAGTCACAATAGTGTTATATTCCAAATATTAAAAAAAGTTTTCCTGTAAAGAATTTTTTAAAATTTATAAGTCGGTATTAGTAGGTCATAAAAGATCGTTGAAACTGAGTTCTATCGCTTTATCGCAAGCAACCATTTTAAATCGTCTCAAATTTATTTGAATTAGTTTTGAATTATATTTAAATTACTTGAAATTCATCTTGGAATCCCCGAAATCGCACGTAATTCACCATGAAATCACTGCAATCACTCAGAATTTACCGTGCAATCATTGCCATCATTCGGATTTAACAGTGTAAGTACTGAAATCTCTAGCAATTAACCGTAAAATCACATCAATAACTAGAAATTCACCATGCAATCACTGCAATCACTTGCAATTTTCCGCGAAATCACTAAAATCACTCGGAATTCCACATGAAATTACTGCAATCACTCAGAATTAACCCTGCAATCACTCGATATGACTGCATAACCTGCAATCACTTACAATCACTTTCAATCACTTGCAATCATGCAATCGGTGTACAACAGAATTTTGAGTTATGTACCCCTCGCTTTTAACGCTCTTAAATTTTAACGCACAAAATATGTGGCGTCGCTACTTCGACGACTGCGCCCTCGTGACTGATACTTTGTTCTTTTCTCTAAAATTCCATTACCACAATTTGTAGAAGCAACAGTTTAATTGGGTTTAAATAATAAATATTAAAGTGATAACATCGAAATGGCTTCAAGAGAGGTCCGTCCACTCAGCGCCGCTACCAAGGCAAATTATAAAATGGAATACGCCATATTTTTTTGCTAATTTTATGCTAAAAAAATCCTTTTTTGCTCTTTAAACTTCGGAGAAGAGGGTGGCAGCGCTAGCAAGACGTCCACTCAGCGCCGCCACCTACGAAAACTTACTAAAAATGATTATAATGCGATAAACGATAAGTGGAGATTTTTTTGCTTTTTTTGCTCCATGATGATATATATTACGTTTCCCAAAAACTACCCCTAAGTCTTACACAACTATCCCCTGTAATCAAAAACGAATTATAAATGGGAAAACTACCTTCAACAATGTAAACATGATTTAGAGCTTCAAATCAATCACATGGCACTTGACAATTTCGCCCTCTTTATAATTTTCCCCGAAACTACCCTTCACGTGAATCTATGCAGCGGAACATGTATGTGTATGAAACAAGCAAGAAAAGTAATACAACTTAGGAAACACTGTTGATAGATTTTTATTTCTCCTTTTTTGCTCTCCGATAATACTAGGCAGTCTGATAAGTACCTGAAAATTCTAAGAGATGGCATTAGTATTCACTAATGGGAACCATTTTCGTCGAGCTTGATCCTTCAAATGACGCCTGTCAAAACTTCAGCCATTTATGTTTACGCATTTACAAGTTACAGCACTGAGAAGCGACTAACCTTCGAGTCTTTTTTAATATGGAAAAATCTGAGTTTTGAGTTTTGATCAAACACTACTATCTTCGCAAGAAACCAATATCCGAGACCAAGGCCAAGCTGGATAAGTATTACCCGGATTCTGCACCATCGATTGAAACGATTCATAAGTGGTTTACCGAGTTTCGTTGTGGCCGTACGAGCACAGTTGATGCTGAACGATCTGGGCACCCAAAAGAGGTCACTACACCAGAAAATGTCGAAAAAATCCATGATATGATGTTGAATGATCCAAAAGTGAAATTGAGAGAGGTAGTTAATGCTGTAGGCATATCATTGGAACGTGTAAGCAATATCGTGCATTCAGTTTTGGGCATGAAGAAGCTCTGCGCGATGGGTGCCGCGTTTGCTCACAGTGGACCAAAAACGAATTCGTGTGACAACTTCCCAGCAGAATTTGGCATTATTTTCGCGTAAGCCGACCGAGTTTTTGCGCCGATTCATAACCATAGATGAAACCTGGATCCACTACTACACTCCTGAGTCAACGGTTATGGCCTCCGTATTTTGGGATGCACATGGCATAATATTCGTGGACTATCTTGAAAAAGGTAAAACCATAACCGGAGAATACTATTCATCATTATTAGACCGATTGAAAATCAAAATCGCCGAAAAACGACCGCATTTGAAGAAGGAAAAACCGCTTTATCATCACGACAATGCGCCTGTTCATTCATGCTTAGTTGCACAAGCAAAATTGCATGAAATCGGCTTCGAATTGGTTCCTCAGCCACCGTATTCACCAGACCTGGCCCCCAGAGACTATTACTTGTTCCCTAACCTGAAGAGATGGCACACCGGTAAGCGTTTCTACTCAAATGAGGAGCTCATAGCTGAAACTGAGGCGTATTTTGGAGACCTTCCGATCGAGTACTTTTCGGACAGTATCAAAAACTTAGAAAAGCGTTGGACTCGCTGTATCGACCTAAAAGGAGAGTATGTTGAAAAATAAAACCGACCTTGGCCAAAAAAACGTCTCCGTGTTTCATTTTTCAGGGACTTATCAGACTGCCTAGTATATAAAAGTTTAAAAAATTGGAAAACCACCTTGAACAATGCAAAAATTATTTAGAATTTCAAATTAATTACATGACACTTGAAAATTTACCCCTCTTTATAATTGTCCTGAAAAACTACCCTTCCACGTAAACGTATGCAGCGGAAGATGTTTTGTTGCATACGTTCACGTGGAAGGGTAGTTTTGGGAATATTATAATGAGAGGGAAATTCTTAAGTGTCATGTAATTATTTGGGGTTCTAAATCATTTTTACATTGTTCAGGGTGTTTTTCCAACTTTTAAAAGGTTTTTGATAACGCGGAGAGGGTATGTTTGACTTGGGATAGTTTTTAGGGGACGTATTATATATTAACAAAGTTCAAAAAAGAGCCAAATATATATATATATCTGCTGCATACGTTCACGTGGAAGGGTAGTTTTGGGAATATTATAATAAGAGGTAAATTCTTAAGTGTCATGTAATTATTCGGGGTTCTAAATCATTTTTATATTCTTCAGGGTGGTTTTCCATCTTTTAAAAGGTTTTTGATGACGCGCGGAGGGTATGTATGACTTGGGATAGTTTTTAGGGAACGTATTATATATTATCAAAGAGCAAAAAAAGAGCCAAAAAGTATCAACTAACAGTTCCTTTTAAGTTTAACTATTTTTAATCCTTTTTTCATACATATAAATGTTCTGCTGTATACGTTCACGCAGAAGGGTAGTTTTGGGGAAATTATAAAGTGGACGAAATTTTCAAGTGACATGTGATTAATTTGAAGCCCTAAATCATATTTACATTGTTGAAGGTAGTTTTCCCATTTATAATTCGTTTTGATTACAGGGGATAGTTGTGTAAGACTTAGGGGTAGTTTTTGGGAAACGTAATATATATCATCATGGAGCAAAAAAAGCAAAAAAATCTCCACTTATCGTTTATCGCACTATAATCATTTTTAGTGAGTTTTCGTAGGTGGCGGCGCTGAGTGGACGGATCTCTTCAAGAGGAAAGAAGTTTGCCCTAATCTGGTGGCTGCAAGGAAAAGGAAAAATGCAAACCAGCGCTAAGGTTTTAAAGATAGTTTAAAAGTACCGAGATCCCCTCCCCCCAGTAATAAACACACGAGAATAAACGTCAAAAGAAAAGGGAAAGAAAGGTACAAATCTTTTGTATTGAGTTTTTTTTTCTATACCACAAAAATAATTGCAAATTAGTTAGCATAGATTCTGAAAAAAAGAGTTTCCTTTCACACAATTTTCTTTTGAATTGAAGAATCACAAAATTGAATGATTTCAGATTAAAAATGTAGAACATAGGACAATGTCAAAACCTTAAAAATTGAATATTTTAAGATTAGACCATTGAAATTTATTTATCCTTTTAACCGTTCAAAATTAAATAATTAAAAATGGTAAACTTTTGAATTTGAACAAATATAATTCAAAACGAACTTAAAGAATTCTAACTTCATTTTAAACTGACAAAATTTATATTCACCAAAAATTGTGATATTAAAAGTTTTTTGTGATCAAAGTCTTTAAAATGAAAAAGTCTAATTTTCTTTAAAAAACAACATATTTCGATCTCGAGAAACTCTGTGATTTCAAGTGTAGGTCCCTGCTGATTTCAAATGGATTTGGTCAGCGATGATTGTTGTTCGTACTTTGTTCTCCAAACAACCGACGTTGATTACAGTTTACTTGTAACCACTATCAATAAGATGGCCGAAGGTTATAAATATATACGAAAGATTTGGATGTAACATGTACGCAAAATAAAAAATTGTTTCTTCAAGATTTCATGTTTTTAAACCAATTTATTTCTATATGTCGAAGGGTTGATCACTCTAATATTCCTGATACATTCACTAAATATTCCTATACACGTATTCTGTCAATATTCTTGGTATTCTTGATATTCTTTATAATCTCAAATATTTTTTTTATTCCAAAATGTTCCGAAATATCCCGAAATATTCACAAATATTCTGGGATATTCCTCAATTTTCCTTTGCGCTCCTACAAGTTTTTAAAGATTCCAAATTATTTAAAATTGTTTTTAAAAATATCAAGAAATTTCAAAACAGTTTATATATTATTGTGTAACTACAAAATATGTTCAAGTGTTTAAAGGGATTTGAATGAATTCCAAAATAATTTCACAGAATTTAAAAATTCTTTAAAATTAAAAAAAAAATTAAAGTTTATACATGATTTTCAAAAGATTTCAAGTAATTTTAAAGAATTTAAAAAGATTTTAGAAGAATTCTAAAATGTACAAGGATTTCCAAGATATTTTAAAGACTTTAAAATACTTTTATGACCCGAGTCGATATTTAGGCCCTACTTTGACACTCTTCACGCTAATATTTGTAGGGGCTAAGGTTGTAAAGTAGCGGATTTTCCCATATGATTTTTGCCCCTACTTTAGCGCAAAATTAACAAAAGTAAAGACAGAAGAAGACTTAGTGACATTTGCGTAATGTTTCAAGTTATTTTGCATACGGAAAAAAATATCCATTAAATTTTATAGAACTAATTTTGTAGTAGAGGATACGTTGGGTAGTTTAATAAAAGTTAGAATCGTCTTTGTTTTACATTGTGTTGAACTAGTTCCGAAACTGTAGAGAATTGTATTATTACTAGTATCATCTAATATTTGTTCACATGTTTAAGCACGGAATTATTGAACTATTACACAATCACTACACTATTTATAATCGCACGCTATGAACGTTTTTATTCACCGCGGGGATTCGAACCCAATCAGTTTCGCTTTCCTAATGCCTGAAACCTCTCGGCTAGCCTATAGCATGAAGTATGAAATAAAAATCTGAAATATAACCTACAGCTGTGCAAAGCCGTCTGCAAATTTTTGCGACTCATTCTGTAAAAAATATTGCTACGCTTATAATAATGTATGTAATAAGATTTTCGATTTTAGCAATATTACAATTTATGATTGTATATTTTATGTGTCCAAACAAGATTTAAACTAAATCCAAAAATATTTCAAGATATTTTAAAAGATTTAAAAAAATTATACATATGTTTTCAGAAATTTAATAGATTTTAAAGGATTTCCACAAATTGCCGAAGATTTCAAAAGGTTTAACGGACTTTGAAGAATTCAAGAACATTCTTTATATTTTAAAATTACTTTAAAATCTTGAAAATTATTTAAATTCTACCAAAATTCATAAAAAATTCTTCAAAATTACCTAAAATCCCTTGAATTCATTAAAAATGTCGTGAACTCTTTTAACTAATTCGAAATATTTCGAAATTCAAATATAAACTAAAAAATTCTTTCAATCAAATAACTTCCGTTAGATCCCTTGAAACTCCTGGAAATCTCTTTAAATACATGAACATATTTTCAAATTAAATGAATATTTCGGGATATTTCGGAAAATTTTAGAATATCAAGAATATTTGAGATTAAGCGTACAAGAGAACTTTAAACATCGCAGGTCTTAGCAATGAGGAAAGAAATAGACGTAGAAATGATTATAGATGCGAAAACAGGATACTTAAACGATTAGTTAAAGAAAGTAAAGATACAATTAGAGCAGAAGAAGCAAAAAATACAAAACGACTTTGAAGGAAGCAGGAAACTACTTTATGAACAAATGAAAGGAAACAAAAGTACAGAAATTGTAAGCATGAGAAATAATAGGGGGGAAATGGTATATGATGCAGACGGAATACTAGAGGCTTTCAGATACTATTTTAGGAGACAATTCGGAGATGAAGCTATAGGGCACCACAACTGCGATGTTGAACACGATGCGATGGAAAACTCAATTGAAAAAGTCTGTATCACTGACGTTAGGGATATAATTAAGAACTTGAAAAACGGTAAGGCTGCCGGGGTAGACGGTATTAACGCTGAAATGCTTAAACACGGTGGCGGGTGCACACCACATAGACTGTATGAATTGATAAATTTATGTTTCGAGATGGGAGACGTCCCAGACGATTGGAAAGAAGCGATTATCGTACCAATATACAACAGAAAGGGAGATAAAAGCGAGTGCAATAATTACAGAGGGATTAGATTATTAAGCACCGTAAGTAAAATATATTCAAAAATACTTATTCGTAGGGTATTGAAAATAACAGAAGCAAAGATTTGGGAAGTCGGAAGTGAGTTTATGCCAGGAAGGTCATGTACGGATCAAATATTTAGCTTAAGGCAAATAACAGAAAAACGTTTGAAAGTAGGAAAAAAAGTTTTCTGTGCATTTATTGATCTAGAAAAAGCTTTTGACAAGGTAGATAGAAGTAAACTTTGGGAATTCCTGAAAGAGTATGGAGTCAATGGATGGATCCTACAAGCTATAAAAACAATATATACAGATAACAAAGCGAGTGTAAGAGTGAATAGGAAACTGAGTGACTGTTTCGATATTATTCAAGGAGTTAGACAAGGATGCGTTATACCTTCATGGTTATTTATATTATTTATGGACAAGTGTTTAAGAATGGCTCTCTTCGACGAAGAGGGTGTGGATCTCGAAACAATAAGGGTACGTGGGTTATCGTTAGCAGCTGATAAGGTTGTTATGGCAGGGTCTATCGAAGACCTACAAAGAATGCTGAATAAACTAGATGCAAGCATGAAGAACATGGGCCTCAAAAATTAACGCAAATAAAACAAAAACTATGGTGTTCGAAGGAAAGAGTGAGAAAACACTATGCAATATTTTATTAAATGATGAGAGAATTG
>NC_046662.1:101949308-101963428 GCF_010883055.1 Belonocnema kinseyi
ACATGGGAAAGAAATCGGTTAAGATGGTTCGGACATGTTGAGAGAATGCCAAATGAACGACTAACGAAACAAGTGTATCAAGGTAAAGTAAATGGCAGCGTATCCAGAGGTATACCGCGGAAAGAATGGTTAGAATGTGTGAATGAGACCCTAGTTAGAAGAGACATAAGAAGTCGCAGAAACACGAGAGCCTGCATGAAAAAATGCATGGACATAAAAGAAGCTAGAGAAGTATGCCAGGACAGGAAAGTATGGCGGCAAATAGTTAATAAAAAGAGTGTCAGTAGAGTGAATGACGCCTGAAACAAAAGACCTTGGCGACTAATGGACCCAAGTGGGGAACCTTACATAACGACTTTGTGAGGTTCTTCGCTTGGGGTAATTGCTAGAGAGATTGATCAGCAACCTGGGTCGGAGCAGTGTTGCGGAACGAACGTGTTATTTACTTAAATAGCACGAGAATTCTGGATCAATCTGAAAAATCTCTATCCCTTCCACACACTACTCCTTTCCCCTACCGAGTGAGTCACGCCTACCCCGAAAGGGAAATGGCTTAATGGTGTAATAATAAATACAGAATATCAAGAATACCAAGAATATTGAAAGAATACGTGTATGGCAATATTCAGTGAATGTATCAGGAAGATTAAAGTGATCGTCCCCTCGGCATATAGAAATAAATTGATTGAAAAATATTACATTTTAAAGAAACAACTATTTATTTGGAATCAGCAGGAATCTGATGAATCATTGAAAATCAGCAGGGACCTACATTTCAATATTTACTTATTGAATCTAATTTGGTATTGCTATAGCATCGGTTCTATACACAAACCGATAAAATTACAAATTTAATGAAGAGATCCAGTTCGACTTTTTTACCTACTGAGTTCTAATTTGTGCGAAACGTATTAGTTCAAGGTATTATTGAACTAATATAGTTACATATTTTCTTCGGTGTGGTGAGTAATTTGGAGTTATTTTTTGTGGTACAGAAAAAACTCAATAGAAAAGATTTGAATCTTTCTTACCATTTTCTATTGACGTTTCTTCTCGTGTATTTGATACCTTTTTGGGGGGTTTTGGATCTGGGTTCTTTATAATTATCTTTAAAATCTTAGCGTTGGTTTGAATTTTTTTTCTTGCAGCCACCAGATTAGGGCAAACTTTTTTCCGCTTAAAGCCATTTCGATGTTATCACTTTATTATTTATTATTTAAAACGAATTAAACTGTTGCTTTCACAAACTCCGCTGATGGAATTTTAGAGAAAACAACAAAGTATCTATCACGAGGGCGCAGGCGTAGAGGCAACGAGGCCACATTTTTTGTGCTTTAAAATTTAAGAGGGTTGAAAGAAAATTTAAAGATTCTACGGAGAATATGGAGCTTTAAATGAGACATAAGTAAAACTCAAGAATATAGAGGGAAGACCTTCAATGTAGGGGCTGAAGCCTATACAGTTACAAAATAGAATGGAAATATCTTTAGGAGTGGCTACGTAGGAGCTAGTAGAATAAACAACCTGTAAAGGAATTTGAAATATTACAAAGCATTTTAAATAATTTTTTAAAATTTCAAAAGAATTTAAGGATCTTGATGTAATTGAAAAATATTGTTATGTATTTAAAGAGATTTTCAGGAGTTTTAAGGGATTTAACTGGAGTTATTTGATTTAAAATTTTTTAATGTTTATAATCGAATTTCAAAAGATTTCGAATTATTTAAAAGAGTTCAAGATATTTTAAATGAATTTAAGGGATTTTAAGTAATTTTGAAGATTTTAAAGTAATTTTAAAATATAATTAATGTTCTTGAATTCTTTAGAGCCTGTTAAATCTTTTGAAATTTTCGGAAATTTGTGGAAATCCTTTAAAATCTATTAAATTTCTGAAAATATACACTGAGAAAACTATATCGCATGAATTACAATATAGACCATAATTCCTGCACTATATATCGTAATTATCGCATTATAATAGCCCAAAATCGTGATATCGTGCATTTCAAGTTTTCACATTACATATCGCATAATTGTACAATCTATAACGTAAGGATTTAAGTTTATTACCACATATAACCAAAAAAAGGGCAAAGGAAATATCACGCGACCTTCGGTCCATGATTTTTCAAGAGCCTTAAATGAGCCTGAAATTATGCAGGACAAAAGAAAATATTTTTTGTTGCAAATTTGTTAAAAAATAATTGTTTAAACAAATTATTGTAAAATTCAAATACCATATTTATGGAGCCCCAAGTGAGCCTGCACATAGGGTAAAGAAAGAAAATTGTTTACTTCATTTTTACTAGAAGTGTTTGAACATTTTTTTAAAATTTTCATTATCATATTCCCAGAGCCATAAATGAGCCCTAAATGAGCCCTAAATTATTGTATAAGGTAAATTTTCCGTGAAATCATTTTCAGCACCTTTTACAGCAATGTTCGGCCAACTTAACGTCAAGCTAGCGCAAACACTATTTAAAAAATAAATAAAAAGAGCCCAAAATTTAGGACCACGGGTCCAAATTAGCCCTAAATTATGAAATAGGTTACATCTCTATACCTTCATAGTATTGTGGCAGCTTAACATACCTCTAATTCAGATGAAACTAAGGTCAGGTCCGCAACGCTGGGTGGACATTCGGTATTTGGGTTAAGGGACTTTGTCATTGTGGGATAATCATTATTAAGAAGAATGAATGTTGAGTAATTTACTTCGTCGACTAATTCGTTAACACCGTTTGATTGAGATATTTGTATGCCTATAATAAATTATGGAAGCTGAAATCCCTCTCCAATGATTATTTTTTTTCAGTTTTAGGATTTAATTAGTGCTTTAAAAGTTAGACTTATTACTTCAGCATTAGGGGGCCCACAAATTGGTAAGAGATTGCATTTTGGGTTGCCATCAATTGTAGTTGCAGTACCTACCATATCTACCATTTGTTAGAGTTATGAATTTGAGGTGTTGGTAGGTGTTTGAATTGTAGGCCCTCTTTGATTATTATGCCAACGTCACAACCCCTGAAAATGAGATGACGGTCTCTTCTCATGATACTAAATCCGTTAAACTTGATTTCGACTTCATCGATTAACCAGGTTTCCTGTAGTAGTATTATATCTAACTGCGCTATAATAAATTGCATTTCTCTGCATATGTCCCATAAGCTTCTACAATTCCATTTTACAACAACTAATTTCCCGGGTTTTGTGTTGTTTGTTTGAAAGTTTGCAACATTTCCAGCTGTTACTAAATTTCAAAAAGTTTATATGGAGAGAGGAGGGCAAAAGAATTATTAATCATAAATTTACCTATTCTCAGTTAGTGTACTCTGCGATATCGCTAATTGATCGCTTGTTTAGTCTTAGGGTTAAATTGTTGATTTGCGATTGCAAAGGTTTCAGGAGATTCTGAATAAGTGTCGACAAAGAGTGCATGATATCCGAGATTAGTTTTGTGGATTGTTCTTCATGGAATTTATTCTATAACTTGGGACGGAATTTCTTGCCGTTTTTTAGATCCCTGTGCAAAAAATATAGGCATCTCGATTTTCGTCCAGATTTTCGTGAAAATCTCAGCAGAAAAAGATTCTAAAAATATGAAACAACATGCATGTTTTAGGTCACTAAAGACAAATTATGAAAATTATGAAAAAAATATCATTTCGTTGATCCTTTCTGTACACGATTGTGAAAGGACCCAGCACTAAATGTATGGGAAAATGGCTTTCGGTGGATTTAGTTGAAACTTTGTAATTTTTAAGGTTATAAGTGCCGGATAAAATATCCGTAAAAAAATCCAAAAAAATGGACAGTTTTAGCGCTATGCGGCGCTAAGCGCTCAAGATCAGTAAATAAAACGAATTACAACAGTTTTTGTTACAAAAGCGATGTGAACATAGAAATCACGGTTCAGATCGTGGAAAGTCGTATTTTCGCCTACACCGTTGACTCATATAGTGTGCTTCTCAAAAAGATCAAACGCTAAGCGCCCAAGATTTTAACTTGACTAATTCATCACTTTTTTAAACGCAGAAATAGTACCCAAAGTAATATTAGTAACTAGTGCGTACATTCCGATAATTGCATTGTACTGTTCTCAAGAGTGCCGAACGCTAAGCGCTCATGATCAGTGAATAGAACGAATTACAATAGATTTAGTTACAAAAGCGATGTCAATTTAGAAATCGCGGCTTCAGATCGTGGTCTGTCATATTTTCGCCTACACCGTTGACTCATATAGCGCGCTTCTCAAAACGATCAAATGCTAAGCGCCCAAGATTTTATTTTGACTAATTAATCACTTCTTTGAAGGCCTTTCAAAAAGCGATTTCTTAGTCAAGTTCAAATCTTCTGCGCTTAGCGTTTGCTCGTTCTGAGAAGCGCGCTATATGATTCAACGGTGTTGTCTCATATTATCACTGGTTTGGCTAAACATGTTACTGACCACTTCTTGATGCGTATTTCGGATAGAGACATCGCTTTTGTCGCTAAAGCTACTAGGATTGGTTCTATTCGCTGATCATGGGCGCTTAGCGTTCGGCCCTCTGGCGAAGGGTACACTGTTCAAACACTATTCATGACACACATTTAGTCTGACTAGTGTCAAATGACATCTCAGAGGTGAGATTATGATTTCAGAGCTCTTCAAAAGTAATTTTGAATCGAAATTCATAAGTGCAACAGCTAGAGAAAGTGATTATACTCAAAATAAGCGGGCGCAGAAGCTTGCAAGAATAATCTTCCTTACAGCCTCAAAGGACGCATGTGCAACAGTAAGAAAAAGGATTTTTGCAACACATATAATGTGTTGTGCGCACTAGTTACTAATGTTACTTTGGATACCATTTCTGTCTTTAAAAAAGTAATTAATTAGTCAAGTTCAAATCTTGGGCGCTTAGCGTTCGTTTCAGGAAGCGCGCAATATAACTCATTGGTTTGGCTAGACATATTACTGACTACTTTCTGATGCGTGATTCTTATAGTGACATCGCTTTTGTCGCTAAAGTTACTAGGATTGGCTTTATTCGCTGATCTAGCGTTCAACCTTCTTGCGAAGGGTAGAATGTTATTATCGGTATGTGCGCACTAGTTACTAATGTTACTTTGGTTAACATTTCTGTCTTTAAAGAAGTGATCAATTAGTCAAGTTAAATTCTTGGGCGCTTAGCGTTTGATCGTTTTGAGAAGCGCGCTATATGAGTCAACGGTGCAGGCGAAAATATGACAGACCACGATTTGAACCGTAATTTCTATGTTGACACGCTTTTGTAACAAAATCTGTTGTAATTCGTTTTATTCACTGATCTTGAGCGTTTAGCGCCGCATAGCGCTAAAACTGTCCATTTAAAAAAAAATTTTTACGGATATTTCATCCGGCACTTATAACATTAAAAATTACAAAGTTTCAGCTAAATCCACCGAAAGCCATTTTCCCATACATTTAGTGCGGGGTCCTTTAGAGCCAAAAACAATTATTTGTCAATAAGTAATTTAAAAAAACGTGGGGAGCTGTCATCTCCTACATTCTAAGCAGGGTATTTTGATGGTACTACTAATACACGTGCAATACGTCGAAGAACTAAGAAGAGCTAAAAAGAAAATACATTTTTTAAGCATTCAAGTGCAACTTTTTGCTCATTGAAAATACATAAAACAATGTCAGAAGCCAAAAAGGTGCAATTTATTTAAAAAATCATCTCTATATGTTCCTTAGTTTCGGAGATGACACTTCCCTACGATTTTGTTAATAACTTATTAATCATTCTTTTTTTGTCGCTTTAAATTTCAACATTGTGCACAAAAAGGATCAAAGAAATTATTTATTTTCTTCAGAATTTTTATAATACATTTTCACTGCGTTAGAACCATTCAAAGTTGATAGTTCGGAAATGATGACATGACTATGGTACTTTTTGACCTTTCACTCGCCAGGAAATAATGACTAATCATCTAAACATTTCGAAATTTGGACAGCTGTTGTGATCTGTGCTTTCAGAACCATTTTCAGGTTGGCCTAAGTTCAGGCTGAGGTTATCGATTGCCTTACGCTTTTTAAATTGAGGGCGTGACGGTTCAGTGTATGCGTCGAACTCCTTACTTAAGTTTTTATTCATTTTCTGATCTTACTGATCAAAAGGGAAGTCGAACTTGATATAACTTATAGAAAAATATTTCACTTACGTGTGGCTTCGACGTACATACATAAGAGACAGAGAAACAATTGTGGAAGGGAAGGGGGGTTTTATATTTGAGGTTAGAAATTCGGAGGTTATGAGACTGCGATCTTTTCAGTCTAATTTAGTCACATCAATTCGAATACAGCAATTCAAATCAAATCTTGAAATATTGACTCGATTCAATTTGCAAATAGCGGTTCAGAGTTCCGAACCATTCAGAACTGCGATGCTGTCTAGATGCAAGCTATAAGTCACATGGCCACTTTTATTATATCGGTAATTTCGATCAATGGGCTTTCCAAGCATTTGAAACTCTATAAATTAGTCCGTATTTTTCGCTTTAATGCTAAACCGGAATTAGCTGCGATGTGAATCTGGATTCGGAAAAAGTCCATATATCAAGCCATTTCGACCGCGGATAGCACTTGAAAGGGTGACCTTCTGCAAAGTAAAACCGGGTTGTGTATTCGCTGCGTTTTAACTAATGTCGAGTGGGAGTTTTGCACCGAGGATGATTTTATATTTGGATCAAGATAAACTATCGACTTTTCGGGCAGATTTGCCGGAATATAAAATGTTAATCCGGTAAAATATGCAGGAGGAGAATAAACAAAGTTTCACAAATTTTGCACTATCCAATTTAGATTTTTTAAAATATCTTTGTAATAAAATAAATGAAATGTAGATTTATCACCAAAAAGTTTACGAAGAAAAAATGGTAAGCATTATATATTAAGAATTTATAATTCGTTTAGAAAAATTACTAAGCAGAATTCAGGGTGATGAAATAAATTTCAGGATTTAATCTTCTACATACTTCATTCTATTTTCGCGGTAAATCACCAATTTTTGGCATCTTTAGCCCTATTATTGGCTTGCTAAAAACCGAAATGAGTTTATTTTATTTTAAATACATACTTAATTGCACCAATTTAAGATTTGGTGCTCTTAACCTAGTTATGTTCGATTTCAAATTCTGTCAACGAATTTAATAATTAGCTGCTCTATTCCAATATTCCATTACTAGGCTGGACGCGTGACGCAGCACGTCATTCCTGTGTTCATTTCTTGCGAGTTGCAGATCATCATGTGCTCATCGAACGTCAACTTATGCCGCTATTATGTCACGTGTTACCCGCGACCGGACATTGAATAACGGTCTTTTAAAGAATTCCGTATATACCTACACGGATCCATCCAAATTCAGAGGCCGATTCAAATATCAGGGCTTATGGCTTTCGGTTATATGATCTGTTTGAACGGTGTCAGGAGGGAAATGGAAATCAATGCACTTCTATAATTATATACAAAATAATAAATCTATCCGCAAAGTTGGCTTACATTAGACCCTCGTTGTAGTTCGAAGTAACTGTGATAAATCTTTTTTGGTTATTACTCTTCTGGCAATACTGAGTTTTGTTTCGATAAATATAGCGCTTGAAATATTGTAACTGAAGTCTTTAAAATCGAGTTTAAAATCAAAACACTATTCACTACAAAAAATTGCTTTTTCGAAGTTTTAGAGAAAATACAATCGCAGTTACAATACATTTCACAAGCCTTTCTTGAATTTGTAATTTTTGCCGTCAAATTCGAAATCAGCAATCCAAACAATTTCCTTACACCAAGGTTCAGACAAGAAATAAAAATTGTGAAATTTTGGCCTCTATATTGTATCCGTATTCGTACATTTACTCAGATACTTGTGGACCCGGGTACCCGGGGATCCGAGATCACGGGATATTACGCGGGTACCTGGGTAACCGGGTACTGGACACATTTTTCTAGATTTCAAAGTTTTTCAATCGACATCAAGTTGCTGGTGCAAGGAAAACCACAAATAAACGCGCCATAGTTTTATAAACCTTTTTTGAGAAACAAACGAAATAAGCAGAATGTCAGAGCTCCCGGAGCAAGGGGTGGCTTAGTGATGACGTTGAGTTTTGGTATACAAGTATTTCCCCGTAAATATGAAACTTTTTGACAAAATAATCCTATAACGAATTTGGCCGTTGACGCGACATTTTGACGAATTGTATGAAGGGCTATCTGACATTTGTGATCATGCTACCTTTTGTTTCACTGTTTTCCTGATACCCGAAACTTATCCGGGTACCCGAGTATTGCCCTACTACCCGGGAATCTGGGCACCCGTTATTTAGGTTATTACCTGGGTATCCACGTAATACTTCTGCCATCGGTCATTCGCCCAAGTACACAGGTTACCGGGTATTGTCAGAGCCAGAGCCCTAACCCTAATACAAAGTTTCAGATTAATATGTACAAATTTGGTATTTTGTCTGCCATAATTACTCCGCCATGCTGAATTTGTAATTTTTAACATCTTTGAAATTAACTGTTACGTCGGAGCGGCCCTTGAGCGGCCCTTGAACCCTGATCGGCCCTTGAACGGCCAACAAAATCCGGTTTGATCTAGATTTTAATAGCGGCAGCTATACGGCCGTCTGCCCCCGAGACCGCCCTTATTACGCGAGATGAGTGCATACGCATAGTTTATAAGGTACAAACTTCATAAAACCATTTTGTTAAATGAATGCAGGTGATTTTAGGGTGAATTCAGGTGATTGCAGAATCAATGCTCTAGATTTTACGTGATTGCATTTGATTTCAAGTGGTTGTAGGGTGAATTCAGGTGGCTGCAGTCACTGAAGGCGATTTTAAGTGATTGAATTTGATTTAAGTGATTGCAAGTGATATTAAGTAATTTCAAGTGATTGAAATTGATTTCACGGTGATTTAATGTAATTGTGAGGTGATTGCAAAGTGATTCAATAGAGATTACAATAACGTTTGTACACTGGTTACAAGAGTTATGTAGCCTTCGGTTGAGTGACAGTCACTTCTCACAATCTGTCTGTCAAGTGTCAACTTGTAAGACCTTTAGTGAGGTTATTTTGCTCGACGGAATTCCCGCACTACAAAAAAAAAAAGATTTTTTTGATCGTAAAGTGCTTGCGCAACAGCTAGAAAAGCGATTTTGGGTAAAGGCCGAAAGTGCAACAGCTACAAAGAGTCTAGTTTGTAATACACGTATGGAATGTTTGTTTTTCGAGGCATGTATAGCGTGCGCGAAGTGACTAATTCTGTATCCGTCGTGAAAAGCAGTTATAATATAGTCTATTTTTTAACAACTACGAGTGTGAAGTTCTTCACGCAAGACGGAGGCGAAGCCGTAATCAAGTGTTGAAAACTTTAAACTAGTGTAATAGCTTATTATGATATTTATGCAAAAATTCAGGAAAATGGCAATTTTGCGGGTCTGTAAAGTGTGCACAAAGTACCAAATTCCTCTGTACATTGAGATCATCATGCGGAAATATTTCGGCCCTTGAAAAGAGTCCGGGAACACTATATTCTCGCACGTTAATTTCACAGTCGAGGAATTTGATACTTAAAGTTTATTTTACAGGCAGGAAATATAACAATTTTCATATATGTGTTGCAAAAATCCTTTTTCTTACTGTTGCACATGCGTCCTTTGAGGCTGTAAGGAAGATTATTCTTGCAAGCTTCTGCGCCCGCTTATTTTGAGAATAATCACTTTCTCTAGCTGTTGCACTTACGAATTTCGATGCAAAATTACTTTTGAAGAGCTCTGAAATCATAATCTCACCTCTGAGATGTCATTTGACACTAGTCAGACTAAGTGTGTGTCATGAATAGTGTTTGAACCAATCCGCAGTGATAAACTAACATATATTACTGTTTACCGACAAATGGCCATAAATTATTGAAAAGGACCTGGCACTAACAGTTTAGGAAATTGGCTTTAAGTGTATTCGGCTTCAACTTGGTTTTGAATGATACAAGGGCCGTATAAAATGTACCTAAAAAAATTTTTTAAAATGCATATGTTTAGTGTTTGACGGCGCTAAGTGCACAAGAGAAGCAAATAGAATGAATCCCTGTATCTGTGAATAAAAAACGATGTCAACGTAAGAGGTTGTCTGTATATTACCCAACGCAATTTTTTTGCGATTTTGGACCCCCTCCCTGAACTCTATATAATGCTTTTATTCTGACTTTTTTGGTATTTTTTACTGTTGTAGTAACGCTAGTCACGTGTTTTTTCTTATGTGTAAAGCTGCATGTTTGAGGAATGAAAACAACCACTTGTATTTAATCACAGCACGACAGGCAACTCTGAGCGTGAGCTTCCATTAATCGGGAGCTGCTTTACGATTATTTTATATGGGTTTTGTTTTTAAATTTCTTTGTATAAAAGTAACAAATTTATTATCATTTTTTTTATCAGGCGTAATAATAATCTATACACAAGAACACCTGTATAAGAACAATTTCAGGGGTTGCTTGGCATTGGCCTTGAGACTAAATCAGTCTGTAGAAACGTAAACAGTCTATTGTAAAATGGTGGCGACCCATTGTTGACACTGCCACACGGCTGTGAAACTGTGTGGGCCAGCAGTTCTTGGTAGGATTAAAACAGCCAATCATATTTAGGCGTCCTTGTGTATTAAACGATTCGTTAACTGAATCAACGACGCGGGCGCAAAGTTATTTTTATCTGATAGAAAAATACGAAAGCAGCTAACAGCGTGTTTATATCTATCTAAAAATAAAAAATCGGAAGTATTCGGATCATGTTTAACCCTTTAACGGCCAAACCTGGACTCCGTTAAATAAAAATTCTGGAAACATTTTATAATTTTCTCGGTTTTTATTGAGTGTGTGATAACTTAGAACCACCTTACGAGATGGGAAATATTACACTTTGATCTAATTCACGCATTGATTTTGCGAAATTCTAAGCTGGTTACCTGAAAATTAGGAAAATCAAAAATTGTTGCTGCAACATTGGCCGTTAAAGGATTAAATTCACATATGAATGGGCGGTAACCATAAGAGGCTGGCCCTTATTCGGTAATTTTTCCAGGAAGACGATCAAGCTGTTCACTGAGTACGCCTTGGGGTACCCTTTCAAGGAACTTTGTTTTTTTATTAAAAATAGGAAAACGCAATTTTTCACTGTCTGAATAAGTGCGGCAGATAGGATAGATTGGACAATACGAAAAGCCAAAAATTGAATTTTGAAAATTTCTTGGGGGTTGATTCTTGAGGTTCCCGACCATTCTAAATTTTAAGGCCTTAGAGCAACGGGTTGCCTAATGAAAGAGACCCACATTTTCAGCTTTTGGATATCTAGGCCGCAGTTCATGTGTGAATAACTCAGCTTGGTGTTCTTCGAGTTTAAGAAAAATAGGTGTTTTAGAAAGCCCTTTTCGTGCACTTGTAATAATAATGTTTTTTTCAATACAAATTTAAACTTGATTTATTGAAATTAAGGACTAAAATAGATTTTTGACAAAATTCCTGTATCATCGATTTTTCAAATAGTCTTAAAAAAGTAGAATTCTTCCCCTTAAAAAACCTTGCTTTAAGGAAAATGGGGTAAAATTTCGTTTTAAAGAAATAGACCCGTGTGGAAATAATTCCTGGCAGATTGAAATTATTCTAACGCCAGTACTGGATTATTCGTGGTTGTCCGTTCACGCCAAATTAGATTGGCGCTCTTTTGACGCTATCCATACCTACCAGATAGAAACATCCATCATGCAGTTTTATGTAGAACCACTAATGTCGCTAGTCAGAATTTGACATCACATTAATATAAAAATTCTGTCTCTAATCTACCTGGGTTCTAGAAAGTACTTCTATTTAGACTTTGAAAAAGAAGGTCTCATTTAAAAACTAACAAATAAAAGATAACAAATTATATTTATTGCAGTGCTCAATTCAAAGGAAATAGAAAAAATCGATTGATCTGACGCACTATACCTTGCTTATTGGTAAACTATTGAATGAAAGACAAATCTAATATAAAAAATCATTGCTGAATAAAGACATTTTATCGTTAGGTTTTCTAGGATAGTAATTTTCGTTTTTGTGTGACATGTATCCAGTACTCATGTACATTAAAATGACAAATTACCTAACCTCAAATATTATGCAATGCTACCAACAGCATTCAACTTTCATCAGGCAATGCAACTTCAAAACTGCTACCAAGAAAGTTGGAAACAATAACCGGAACCGGATTGCAAGAATCAGATGTTCGTCATGCCGCCATTCAGTGTAAATACGTTTCGTTTCGCGACGACGAGGATTAAAGATTTCCAGCTTCTTTTTCGACGTACGGGCGTTGGAATCAAGACCCAACCTCCAAACTGAATTTTCTCATTTTACTCCATAAATACTAGAGTTACATCTTTTCTAGACGATCAGGGCTTAGTCCTCTTTTCAATTAAATCTTTATTCGGAATAGAGCATTGGCTAATTTCAATAGTTTTCGTATACGGTGTTTTTTCTGATCCCAAAATTTGAAGAAAAAAACGTCTCACATGAAAGCTATTGAAATTAAACAATTTTTCACTCCGAATAAAAATTTGAATCAATGCAGGAATAGGCCCTGATGATTTAAAAAATATGTAATTGTAGTATTTACGGAGTAAAATGAAAATTTAATTTTGAGGTTGGCTCTTGGTTCCAAAACATTTACAATCAAAATTTTCTTTTTTATCAATAATATTTAGAAACATTCTGGCAAAAAAGCACATACGAGCTATATTCCTTTTTTCTTACAGAAATCTGGAATTTGTTAATATTTTCAATGTAGCTCATAGTGTTTTTATGTCAGGAATGATTTAATTATAAAAATTAGTATCAAACATGCAATTTAGGTCGCATCTAGATCTACTAGATTTGACTAGATTCACTGGAACGCGTCAGTACCGCTGGTGTAGATAGCGGCTAGTCGATTGGACCGTTACATTTGTGCACTGCCCCAGCATAATTTCTCGATACATAAATATATATAATTAAAAATTTGTCATAAGGACAACCGCAGGATTTCGCCGGGAGCGGGTGCTAATCTGAAAAATTGCACCCGCTTTCAGCGAAATCGCGGTAAAATTTCAGCCACAACCACGTCTCACAACCGTGAGATAGGTGGTTACAGTCTGTAAAGGAATCAATACGACGATTCAGCAAAAGCCTCGTGCACCCCAAGAACACGGAGCGACCCAAGGACAACCGCCTTCTGCATTTTCCCGCAAATGTTCTAGCATATTGTTGACACGCAGGGATGCTTTTTAGGCTATTAGCAAGTGAAAGCTTGGCACCTCCAAGAGCGCCAATGATAAGGACGTTCAGTTCAACAGAATATTCCGGGTTCAATCGTTGCAACTACCTTATAAGGTCCTTGGCTATGATGTTTTTGTCAGCTGGTGCCGAAAATTCGATAACGAACATGGTTCGCTTCTCGAAGTCAAGAAGAACCATGTCAGGCCTCGAGTGAGCAACAGAAACAATTGTCGAGAATATAAAGTTCCAGTATATGCGGTACTTCCCATTCTCGACAATTGAATCAATTTCCCTAGGAGCATTTAGAGGAGCGATATTAAGGTGAATGCCGTAGAAGTGACAGAGATGGTAATAAAGCACTCTTAGTGCCGCATTGTGCCTTTGAATGTAGGTTGTTCCCGCGTGTGTTGGACAACTAGATAGTATGTGAGCTAAATGCTCGGGGAGTGCATGGCACGCCCTACAGCTATCATCGGAAATGTCTTGGCTCAAAATGTGGCGACGGTATGTTAAGGTGGAAATGAAACCGTCTTGGCATGCAAAAATGAAACCCTCTGCACCAGACTTCAATCCGGGCGATTTAAGGAAAGCAAACGTTAGCTCACAAGACATTGACTGATCCTTCACATTTCTGTGGAAAATACCGTGCATCCTCTTATCGAGGAGCTGTTCACGAAAGTTTTTCTCTTGTGCTTTCTTAATCCGGGCCTTCAGGATTGAGTACTCGAGATAGATTAGATTTGATGCATTTTGCTCACCCCTAATACTGAAGTCAAGTCCGACTGTTTCAGCAGCCTCCTCCGCTGCTTTGTATAGAAA
>NC_046662.1:101963528-101970375 GCF_010883055.1 Belonocnema kinseyi
AAGCTATTTATATTTTCTGAGTCTTCGTCCAGTCTATGCTGAACTTCGTAGACTTCTCTCCAAAATACTTCGACCTCCTCTGGTTTGGGTGGGTGTCCGACAATAACTGGAGGGTTTTGGAAGAGTCGAGATGGGTCAGAGTGATGGGTGTTGATGTTTCTCCGGGTTGTAAAGCATCGATCTTCATCTATTGGATGCTTGCCCGCGGTTTGTCTTAGTGTCGCCTCTCTTTCTTTGTTGCCGGCTTGTTCTAGCTGTGGTAGAGTAGGCGTTCCGCTTACATAGCCCCTTTTACGGAGTAGTTCAGCATGGTTTCGCAGACGTTGCTGCGAAAAGTGCGATAGCTCAGGGTGTTTCTACACCATTAGGCCATTTCCCTTTCGGGGTAGGCGTGACTCACTCGGTAGGGGAAAGGAGTAGTGTGTGGAAGAGATAGAGAATTTTCAGATTGATCCCGAATTCTCGTGTTATTTAAGTAAATAAAACGTTCGTTCCTCAACACTTCTCCGACCCAGACTGCTGATCAATGTCTCTAACATTCACCCCAAGTGAAGAACCTCACGAAGTCGTTATGTAAGGTTCCCCACTTGGGTCCATTAGTGGCCAAGGTCTTTTGTTTCAGGCGTCATTCACTCTACTGACACTCTTTTTATTAACTATTTGCCGCCATACTTTTTTGTCCTGGCATACTTCTCTAGCTTCCTTTTATGTCCATGCTTATTATTATGCAGGCTCTCGTGTTTCTGTGACTTCTTATGTCTCTTCTAACTAGGGTCTCATCAACACATTATAATCATTTTTTCCGCGGTTTACCTCTGGGGACGCTGGCATTTACTTTACCTTGATACACTTGTTTCGTTAGTCGTTCATTTGCATTCTCTCAACATGTTCGAACCATCCTAACCGATTTCTTTCCCATGTGTCTACTAGCGTCTCTTCTGCACCACATTCTTTTAGAATTATCTCGTTTCTTACTTTGTCCATTAGCTTTTTCCCGCTTATTATGCGCATGAATCTCATGTCAATTGCGTTAATTTTACTCTTATCTTTTTCTTGATAAGTCCATGTCTCGCTACCGTATAGTACAGTCGGTACAAATATAAAATTATGTATTGCCGTTTTAGCTTTATTTGATATATTTTTACTTCTGAAAAGGGAACCTGCTCTACCAATAACCTTCTTACTTTCGTTTATGCGTCTATCTAATTCCTCATCTATCTTCCCGTCCCTAGTAAATAAGCTACCAAGGTATACGAGCTTATCAACTTGTTCAATTCTCTCATCATTTAATAAAATATTGCTTCTCGAAAATACCCACTCTGATTTTTGGGCTTCAACCCTTAACGTATAAAATCAACCCTTCTCTACCATGTATATATGACTTTGTCAAGAAATAATATTTTTGAGAATTTTCTAGTGCCGATGTAGTCTTTGATTTTAGGGCTCCTCGAAAATATTTACTCTTATTTTGGGGTATTAACCCTTAATGCATAAAATCAACCCATCTCTACCATGTATATATGACTTTGTCAAAAAATAATATTTTTGAGAATTTTTTAGTGTTAATGTAGTCTCTGATTTTTGGGCTCCTCGAAAATATCCACTTCGATTTTTGGGCTTCAATCCTTAACTTATGAAATCAACCCTTCTCTACCATGTATATATGACTTTGTCAAAAATTAATATTTTTGAAAATTTTCCAGTGTCAGTAGAGTTTATGATTATTGGGCTTTTTAAAAATACCTACTCCGATTTGCGGTCCCCAACACTTGACGTTAAAAAACAGTCCCTTTTTAACAATCAAACATAATTTTGTGCAAACCAATCTTTTTCGGAATATTACAGTGTTACTATAGTCTCTGATATTTTTCGAATTTTACGGTTCAAATGGAGTCTCTGATTTTCTGCTGTTCTTTGTTTTTTCCGAATTTGATTTTTTACATAGGGGGTGGTTTTATATTTTGTAGGGGTGGTTTTTGTAAATTGGTTGTTGGTGCGTTTAAGAGCCCAAAAAAGCTCAAAATTCTGACGTGTTTGATTTTTTTCTTACAATTTTTATGTAGTGGAGGTGCTGGCTTGATTCAAGTCAGCACCTCCACTCAAAATTTGAATTTTCAAAAAAAGTAGCGGAGTCCTGTCTACTTCGGCAGCCTTACCGTTTTTCAAGTTCTTAATTATATCCCCAACCTCCCTGACACAGACTTTCTCAATTGAGTTTTCCATCGTATCGTGTTCAACATCGCAATTGTGGTGTAATATAGCTTCATCTCCGAATTGTCTCCTAAAATAGTCTCTGAAAGCCTCTAGTATTCCGTCTGCATCATATGCCATTTCCCGTCTATTATTTCTCATGTTGACAAATTCTGTACTTTTGTTTCCTTTTATTTTTTTATAAAGCAGTTTCTTGCTTCATTCAAAGTCTTCTTGTATTTTCATCTTTTTTTCTACTCCAATTGTATCTTTACGTTCCTTGACTAATCATTTGAGCATCCTGTTTTCGAGTCTATAATCATTTCTATATCTATTTCTTTCCTCATTGCTAAGACTTGCGATGTTCAGAGTTCTCGGGTACGCTTCTCTCTTTGCTTTTTCGGCAGCCTGAATTTCATCATTCCACCACGCATCACCAGACATTCTTCCTACAACTGCGGTACGACACACTTTGATCGTACATCTAACAAGGATATCCCGTAACATTGTTCAGGCGCCCTCTATATCTTTTTTTATACGGTCCTCCCATGTTGCCCTATCTATGCTTTCGAATATCTTATTTTGGAAATATATTCGCACATCCGCTTTTCTGTAGGTTCTCAATTTTGATTCGCGTTTCTTTTGCTTTCTTGGTTCTCCTTTTTCTTCATCCCCGACCTAAGTTAATTTGTGAGAACAGAAGGTAATGATCAGTATTGCATTCAGAACCCCTCATGACCCTTGTATCTTTGACTAACTCTCTTAATCTTTCATCCGCAACAACAAAGTCAATTATACTGCGGCTATTTCCCTCAGACCAGGTGTACATGTGGATCATTCTATGCTTAAGCCAAGTATTTGTAATAAACAGACCCTTTTCTAAGCATAGACCAACTAATTTATCTCCGTTATAGTTTGTTCTTGGATCCCCAAAATTATCTAATACTCTTTCTGTATCCTGATTTTGGATTCCCACCCAACCTTTCATGTCTCCTAGTAGAATTATTCTTTCCCCATGTTCGCAAATATTAATTGTGTCATTTAAAGTATCCCAGAAGGCGTCTTTTACTTCTCTAGGATCACTATCAACTGGCGCATAGCATGCTATGATAAATAGTCTTCTGATTCCTACTTTCATTCTAGCCCACATTAGTCTGGGAGATACGAAACCATAGTCTCCGAGATGCTGCTTTGCTCTTTCATTCAAAATCAGACCTACTCCTTGTTTACCATGTGATTCACAGTCTACTCCTGACCATATTTCAAATCCGCCTTTCAACACGCCGTTTTTTATGTCTTTGATTTCACATCACTTTTTCTTTGTTTCAGGCACACATAAAATGTCTAGTTTCCTCACGTCCGTAGTTTCACGCAATTCTTTTACCTTGATGTCATTTACTCCCCTAGTATTCCAAACACTCAGTCCCCATTCGTCGCCTGAAACATGACCTTCAGATTTTCCGTGTGGGTGCCTTTTGTCATTAAAAGTTTCAGTCCTTTCCGAGGTTATTTTGTAGTTTGTATTATTCATTGTTTAGATTATACGCCCAACGAGCACCTTTATGCAATAAGTTTATTTTCTGAGTCGAAATCATGTCAAAGTTAAGTATAAGATCGTCATATGGTGGAGATTGTAGTTATAACGTCAGTCACACCAAAAACTTTAGTTAATAAGGGAGGGTTGGGAGTGGAGGGAGGTAGAACTGGAACCGAGAGAGTCGTCCTGGGTTTTTGTTTTCATGCTGAGGTCACCAGCCTTCAGCAGCGTTGTAATATATAGGAGTTAGATATTTACAACTACGTCGTATCCAACAGTCGTTATAATCATCTTGTTTAAATTCCTGTCAAAACCATTGAAACTTTTAAAAAATACACTGTCTAAGGACCTTAATTTAATAAAAAAAAAAAACTTTCCGCTTTTACAAGAAAAAGGGAGGACGTATAAATTGGATGCATTTCAAGAGTCAGCTGACTTAAATTAACCTAAAACTTTCATTTCACACGCACGCATTGACGGAAAGTCAACAATCTTTCTGTCTTAAATTAACCTATAAAGTACGTTTACGTACATAAAGTTGACTTTCAACCAAGCGCGTTACTGAAAGTCATGTTATGATCATCAGTTGACTTTCAACTGGCGAATAATCCTTTTGGTTACATCTGAAAGTCAACCGCCTTTTTTTTACTGAAATTCAGATTCTTGTATTACTGTGTTGAGGCCCTTTATCAGAATGGCAATCGCGTCCGAATTTTGAGGCCACAAGGCAGAATATTTTTGTCTAATTTTTTGCAACCCTCATCTAAATAGCTATATCTCAAATCAAGTAGAGCCGGTTTTTCGATAAAATGTTTATATTTTATTAAATAATAAAAATAGAGAACAGTAGCAATGACGCTCAATGAGAGCTGTACATGCATGTCCGCAGCGAGCCTGCTCACCCTCGTCAAACTTAAGTCAGCAGACTCCCTGCTGGGCGATGAATGTCACGGAATGAATGAAGACCGGGCATTGTTACGAGATTTAGGCCAGTTAAAAAATGCCATTCAAAAATCATTAATTAATTTAATTTTAATTAACAGAATTAATTTAATTACATAATTGCAAGAAATTGAAAAATATATATACATGAAAATCGGTTAATATTTGCAGTAATAACGTGAATCTTTATATTCTGTGCCTTTACACCGCAGTTTTCTAACAAATGCAGGCTACAGACGGTATTTAAAATTTTTTTTTTCAAATAAATAATCCTTAATTCACAAGTGCAGTGTTTACATGTATTTTGTGCATAGGTCTGACTTGTCTTAATAATTTATAGCTTATTATTATAAATTAAGTTATTTTCTGCAGAATACTTAGTACCTTTTAAAAAAAAGTATTCGGTTTTAAATTTGTAAGCCGCACGGTTGAATATTCTTTACTCATTTCTTGCGTACGTCATTTAAATACTCATATCTTGAAGCACGCAGAGCCGATTTTTAAATAAAATTATTACGTTACAGATTATAATCTGGATTATACGCTTCGAAAATGCATATAAAGCTAACACTGCGTGTTACTACTATTGTTCTTCCCTTTTTGATCATTAAACAAAATATGAAAATTTTATTGAAGAAATGACTCTGCTTGCTTCAAGATATGGTTATTTAGATGCGGTATGCAAAAAAATTAGACAAAAATATTCAAACGTGCGGGCTCAAAATTCAGTCGCGATTGTCATTCTTATTTCCGTAATAACAAAAAAATGACATTTTCGTGGATTAATTTATTTTTTTAGCAGAATAAATTTATTTATATAATTACAAACAAATGAATAACAGATTCAGGAAAATTGTTTAACGTGTGCAGGAATAATGGAAGTCTTTAGGAGATTTAGTCGGGTTTGTTTAAACAATTATGAATTATTTTTACAATTGTTTCGCCCTGTAAGTCGTAGGAAATGTAAAAGATTATTTTGCTTAGGATATGTAGTACTTAAAAAAATCATTTCGTTAAGCAATTTTTTCCGGAAATATAAAAATATTATTTACTGCGATTGATTACACAATCAACGAAAGCTAAAAGTACTTTCTTTTAAGATATTTAGCAATACGTCATCTACTTACTCATATCTTGAAGCCCGCAAAGCCGATTTTTCAATAAAATCATTACATTATAGATTATACGTGCCGAAACGGCATATTCAGCTAACGCTTCGCGTAATTACTACTATTCTTCCCTTTCTTAATATTAAACGAAATATAAACATTCAAAAAATGGCTCTGCTTGCTTCGAGATATGGTTAGATCGATGAAGCATGCAAAAAATTAGATAAAAATATTAAACCATGCGGCCACAAAATTTAGACGCGACAACCATTCTGATATCCGTAATAACAAGTGAATAAAAGATTCAGGAAAATTGGTTAACGTGTGCAGGAATAATGCACATCTTTAGGGAATTTAGCCCGCACCGTAAAATATTTTTGTCTAATTTTTTATATTTCTCATCTAAATAAGAGGTGGTTTGAATGGTTCACATGGAAGAAAATAATATTTTTTAACAAAACTAATCGGAAAAGTTTTGGAATAATGAGAGATTAAAAACCCTATTTCCCTGACTTTTATAAAAAATGCAGTTGGTGAGCCAACCCCTCCATACGACGAAAATAATGGAAAGGCAAAATTAAAAGGAAAAATTTGAAAAAATATATATTACCTATCAGTACAAAAGTAAGTTGACGTGTTCTTACATTTTTTCCAAATATCATATTGTAGGGGGGTGATTACCACTAAACACACTTGATCATATATATGCATATAAGCAACCTGTGTCAACTTACTTTTGTACTGTTGGGTAATACATATTTTTTAGATTTATCCTTTGAATTTTGCCTTACTTTCCATTATTTTCGTTTCATCTAGGGGGTGGCTCACCCCCGAAACTTTTTTAATGAAGTCAGGGTTTTTCATTTCTCATTATGCCGAAACTTTTCCAATTAGTTTTGTTCAAAAATATTATGTTCTTGTATGTGAACCAATCAAACCACCTCTTGACACTAACATATTTGGGGGGTTGTTTCACCCCCTTAAACCATTTATTGGGCGATAACAAAAAATACGTGTCGCTCAGTGTTTGGTCCCTACAACATATATCAAGATCATTTAAATCGGGGGG
>NC_046662.1:101970385-101992091 GCF_010883055.1 Belonocnema kinseyi
TACTTTCCTTGTTAGATGTTTCTCTCCGTGTAGGCTTTTGAAAAACTAATGTATATCAGGTAGGATCATATGCTAGATTTGCGCGATGAATAAAAGGAGATAAGTACACTTTCAGTAAAGTTGAGAATGTCAGTATCAAATTTTGTTCCACCACCACTTTTCACTTCTCAGGTCCAGAGGCTTGGAAGGTCTTAGCTCTCGTGGCGTTGAATAAGTACACGTCGGTGGTGGTGTTAAAATTACATCCGGCATTTGAGCAATATCGACAAAATTTCCCCTCATTGGGCAGGTATACCCTTCCTTAACTTAATTTGGCAGAAACCGTACATTGCACTTGCAACCATTTTTAACTTTTCTAAAGCATACGTACTCAAATAACTTTCCTTTTATGAACCTTTGCTCATATTTTTATACCACCCGTAACAATAAAAAATCATGACATAAAATCTAGTTTGAAATAATAAATATTTCGAACCTTAACTTACAATGACTTCTCACTACCTAATTTAATTCTACCTATGTTAATAATGCAGATCTCAAGTACAGTGCTTGATGAAAAAAATACATATATGCAATGAAATATTCGCAATGCAATGTGAGCGAAGCTCTCGGATAAGGCACCGAAAAGAAGAAGCGGTAAGTGCAGTGGATGCTTTTCGTAGACGCATCCCCACTACTTAAATAATGGCTTGCTGTCTCAGCTACAATCGTCTGTCCTGTAAAATTTAACTTTGACGCATTATGTCCCTTTCTGCGTTCACGATCTCAAGTTTTAATGCTTTTTTGCCATTGCAGTGAACTGTATTGAATCCAATAATTCAACCTTGAGAATGTTGTTTCTATAATAGCAATAAGTGTATCAAAAAATCCCATGTAGCAATTTTAGTTTACATCGATTTTTTTAAAATTACGGTCAACCATATTGAATTCGCCATCTTGAATTTTCAAATTTTGATTTCATATTCCAAATCAACGCCTCCAAAACTCTCATAATAACACGAATAATTTAACTTGATTATTTATGAATAATTCATGCGTGGAAGTATTGCTAAACATTTAGGGATGAGGGTGGCTTACCCTCATAAAAGGTGACGGTACGCGGGTTCTAATTTGTATGTCATAAATATCAAATACTGAATAAAAATGTGAAATAAAAGTTGAGGAGCTTCACTTGAAGAGATACAGCATTGGTCGAAGAAAGGCAGAATCTATTTGTAGCAAAAAAGGCACCTCTTATTTTGAGCGAAATCATAGCCAGCGCCAAGACTAATATACCTTTAGGCGATACCAACTTCCGAGTGTGCAAGTAAGAGCTAGATACACTCAATCATTTTCTCAGTGTATGCTTAAAGTATGCACGCGATTATACACAGAGAAACAATGTGCTTCTAAAAGTTTTATATTACCATCTTAGTCACTGCTATGTTCTTTATCAGGCTCGTCTTGCCATATGCTCAGAGGGAACTAGATTCCGTTGTGGAGAATAACTAGTGTGAGATCTACATACATTAATTTCTCATTCTCCACCACTCGAAGTATGAGTGTTACACAGTCTGATATTGTCCTCTAAGATCTGAAGAGTTGAGCCGATCTTGTAGGTCTAATAATCGGCTGTGTTTAAGGCGTGAAAGCTTCATTTCCCAACCAACTCAGCAATATTCCAGCTTGACAGCGTCACACTCAGTCCATACGATCCGTCAAAACTGTTATTGATAATATTTTATAATCAAATAGTATCTCTAAAAAAGTATATAGAGGTGACAGCTTCATCCCCAGCTTTTCCATCTGGTGCCTTAGGTTATCTGCGGCTAGAGATTAGACTCCAAAGAACAGTATTGTGCGATGTCTACTCGCGTAAATTTTCCATTTTTGTTAACCTTCTAGGAGAGAAGGAGTAGGATTGGATGACGTACACGTTTCGGTTGCGTCGGGACGGGTTGATTTCAAAACACGTGATCGTAGCTTCCACAGCCTACAATTTTTCATAATAATAATAACGTTCTCACGATGACGTCACAGTAGGGCTTGAGTTTTCCTCTAATGACTTTGGCGGCGATTTTGGTGGTGGGATCAGTATTGATAGGGTTTTCCATGCCATTTAGATATAGAACGAAGAGGAAAAGAACTAAAAAAAACTTAAAACCCGTAAATTATTATAGAGAATCTTTTTAATATTTTTAAACGCTTGTCGATTCCCGAGAATCGTTGGGGCATCCCTGGAGTCGCCCTTGGGACCACATCTTGCGGGACGAAGCTGCCGGTGAGCTGCGAAATGGTCAATTGGTATATTTTGGACCTATTCTGTCAATAGGCCTACAAACATTAAAATGTGTTGCTTTGTTCGCTTTTTAGAACTTGGTAGCAGACCCATGATAGCAGTTACTAACATGGTCCATAGTTCTTCGATTACCTTTGTCTCCATCAATCCTATCTTAGTTTGGTTACTAAGTTCTATGCTTTGATAATTTTGGCAATTGTTTACGTATTTGATCACATCCGAATATACCCATGGCCAGAAGCAATGTTTCGCAATTTTCTCTAAACCCAAATTTCTTTCCTGGGTTTCGTCGTGTTTGAATCTTTGGGGTACGAATAATTTCCAAGATGTGAATGGGTCTGTTAGAAGCAGTGCCAGAGTTGCGAATCTCTGATTCGCAATTTTTCACGTATTTTGGGTCTTTTTGTGATTTGTCTGATTTTATTAGAGTAAAAGTTATCCATTTTGTCGTCAAAATCTATGTTTGGCTTCTGTACTTTACAAGCTAACGCAAATGCGATATTTTTAGCTACCTTTACGGTATATGACTTCGTAGCCATATTCGAGAGGTTCTAATGTCCATCTGCTTCATCGGCCAGTGGGGCCTAATTTTACGTTTAGCCCGATCCACGGCTAGGCAATCTTTTCCTGATGCTAAGTACTGAAATTCTGTCCCATATAGGCTTCTAGTCCCGTATACAATTACGTAAATTACGCCGTAGATTGCCTGCGTAAGTGCTGCTGCTAGCCTTGTATTACTTGCTTTGGTTTCGAGTTGGCAGTGTTGAGTATAATGTGGACGTGTCAAAATTGGCGCTGATGTCAGAAGGTCTTTAAATTGGCTGAAAGCCTCATATTGTTTTTATCTCCAATCTCATGTTTGATCTTTTTTGAGTAGTCTGTTCATCAGTTCTATTGTTTCGTCAAAGTACGGGATGAATTTTCTGTAGCAACTAGCCATCCCTATAACGCGCTGTAATTTTTAAAATAATTTCAGGTTTAGGGAATTCTAAGATTGGTTATATTTCTTCATCGTCTATTTAGAGTCCTTCGTAGTTAAATCTGAAACCTAATTATTTAATACCCGAGCCGCAAAACTCACATTTGTCCGGATTGATAGTTAAATTTGCTTTTTTTGTCTCATATGATGTCTGAATATTTTAAATGATCAGAAAAATATTGAGTTACTATCAACATGTCGTCTAAATAAGAAAAAACGTTTGGTTTTAAGTCTGGTGTGGTAATTTTGTTCACGCGTCTCTGGACACACCTATCCTCAATCAAAAAGAAGTTTCATAATAAATGCTTAATGAAACGATTCACGGAATTTATTTCAGCTATTTTATAATTTCAAAATCCGTTCCGAATGAAATCCTAGCTGATCATTTTGCGGTTTTATTCAAAAATTACTTTTTTAATTTTTACTTATTTTTGACAACATATGCTAGCAAATAAAGGGCCCCAAATTTAATTATCTTTATTTTATATCCTTAACTTTTATAATGTACTTAAAATTTTAAATATTTTCAGCGATTAAATGATAAGTAAGAAGAGTATGGACGCATCTAGGGAGAAAAATAAAGAATATCCCACGTCGTATATTTTTTGTCGATCAAAAGTTTGTGCCCCTTGTGGGGAAAAACTTTATTTTAGCATGTGACAGGGTAAATTTTAACTGTCACTTTTGATAATAGGCAACATAACCTCCCTCACCTTCACCGGAACAATCAACCTTCTTTGCTTCATTTAGGAGTTCCGAACGAGAGTCACGCTCCATAGAAGCATTTTCGGCAAGGCAGCGACTAGTTTTGTTTATATGTTCCTTTTATTTCTTTTTTATATATTATCTTCGGATATCGTGAACTTCGGACGAGTGCGTTACTGTCGGAGGAACTTGTTTGTCAACAATGAACACCTTAGTCAGAATTACTAGGCGGTTGCATCCGTAGGACAGAAAGAGAACGAAGAATTACGCTAGCGATCTGTCCTCTTCTGGCCCTTTGGCCTAACAACCCATCACACGACAGGAGGTGGAGATAGCCAAAAACTTGTCTGTCCTCTTCTATCCCATCCACTGACCGTACCACAACAAGAAAAGGAGAAGGGGACCACACTTAAGAGGTCTGACTACTTTTATCTCAACAACGGAACGCACTACTAAGAGATAGAAAGAGACAGGCGGAGAGACAAAATCCGCTGTCTCTTTCTGGCTCATGGATTCCGCAAACAAGCCACGATGCCAAACTATAGGAAAACCCTAATATAGAAAAAGGAAAGGGAACCTCAAATGGTGTGAGAAATTCTCACAAATTTCATATCGAAATCCTCGGAAATGGCAGAGGGCGCAAGGATCCGGTGACTTCGTTCCAAATTTATATTCAATACTTCCTCCTCTTGTTAATGGGTTTCGGCTGGTACTAGTCACTTTGAAAAAGAGTTCCACTCAAGCGCACCGGGTTATTTTATCAACAAAATTTTCCTTTTGTTTTGCCGCCAGAATAGTACTTTCCCCTCCCAGAAAGATGGCGGCCGTCGATAATCCAGGGGACCACGATTGGCCGAGAACGTCGAGCCAAGTGATGCGGCGTTCTGATTGGCGCAACGACAACTAGACGACCAAGCAAAAGTGCTTACTAGGTGATGCGCGCTACGAAACTCTCGTTCCGAAGTTGATACAGGGAAGTCGCCTGTCTAAAAAAATGTACATCACGTCGCAGGAAGTCATTGTAAAAATTTGGAAAAAAAGATATTATACTTGATTGTAATTTTATGGCGGGAAAGCTAAAGGGGATCCTACGCGAACTGAAATATGAAAGGGTAAGCGTTTTGTACATATTCTGGCGGAGAGTTTTGGCGGCCTGTTGGTGATTCGTTTTAGAATATGATACCGTCAAAATGCTCAGCGAGGCCTCTGAGTGCCGCGAGTGTTTACCTTTTTTTTGTGTGTGTGGTTCTTTTTTTCTTTATCTTTTATGTTAGAATCATCTTTTTTTTGATACCGGAAACAAAGACTTTAAACATTGTTTTGCGTCCCACCTCGTGGTCGCTTTTAGTTTATAGATCATGATTTGTGGGAACCGACCACGAATCCTTTAAAATGGTAAGATTTGGGCTAAATACCTTTTCATTGCTTCACGAGAGTATTTATCTGATTCCGCTATCTCGGTTATCTAACCACCTAACATTTTAGGTTAGGCTTCACTTCTATTTTACTTAAGTAGAGAGTATATTTTGTGTCAGATTTCTAGGGAGAGTACTTTGGGGAACATTGTTCCAAACTAAATTTCGGTAATCGATGTTCTTTAATTTTATATCTCAAATTTGGCTCTGAATAAAGACAGCATGGCATGGCCATGGGTGTTTTAAGGGTCATTGTCCGTGAGCAGCCTGTCGTAAGAATTGTACCTAAATGGAAATAAATAAACTTTGTTCTTTCCATTAATAAAAGATATGTTCAAGTAAAAATTTATTTTTTTAGGTTAGAAAAAAACCATTTCCCTGAGAATTTTACCTTTCAGGACCAGAAGGTAATAATTTAGAATTTTCTTTTATAAATATGAACTTGAACTTTCCTCTGAATTCATTTAATATCGTAATTAAAATTTTTGTAAACTTTAGGTTTTTTTTTGCAACTATCTCATGTCTTAGGTCAAGACATCCACTCAGGCCTATCCTTGTATATTTGATTCTATTTTTTCAGCTTAGTTCGGCATGGGCTAACCGCCCCCCCCCCCCCGCCCAGGACTTAGTTGAGGTAGGCCATTTTCACTTTTTCAGTGAGCAGATTTTTCAGTGAGCAGATTTTTCACCGGGCAGAATAATATTTTTACAAGTAATCATCAAAGTAATTATACCATTACCGAAGAATATGAGATTAATTAATTGAAAAAGGCTTCTGCAAGTACAAAAGTTTCTGTGAAATAGAAAATTCACGCGATTTTTGAACATCTTGAGCATTCCGTGCATTTGTTGGATGGCGAAGGATTTGGATTGTGGTCAGAGCAGCCCGTTGAATGAATTCACAGAGACTTATTAGACGTTCGGAACCGCTACCAAATAAACGTGATAGATGATTCATCCTATCAAGAAAGATTAAGAAAACGGTGGTAGAATACTCCTCAATGCTGATCTAAAAGTGTCCAGTATTACTGTCACGAGTAAGATTGGGTAGGGGTCATTTTGATAATATTATTAACCTTTCTGCACGTACAGTCTAAACAAAATGTATATTATTTCCTTATTTTTTGGGCTCACGTGGTAATATCGCTGTTTAATGGGGTCGTGGCCCTGGATGTCAATTTCATGTTTTGTTAGGTGAGTCGCGCTATGCGCTGTTCCCTGATATACTTTTATTTTATCTTTTAAAAGTTTTTCCAGTTGGGATTGTTGGATTTCGTTAAGCTGAACAATGCCTTCAAAAATTTCCGGTGAACAGTTATTTTATTCGTTCATTTCTGCTAATCCAACCACCCTTTTGTGGTGGTGGGTCTTCGACGTCCGGCCGTTTTTCACCCTATTAATATAGTAAAAAAGTCCGAAAAATGCATGCCAATTGCGGAAACGTTCATCGTGACATATCAATCATGTAGTGGTAGAAAAATTAATTTTTTATGTATTTTTTGTTAAACAAATGGAGCAATTCGGTAGGAATTCAGTGTTTTACTGAAAAAATTTAATTTCAAGAAAAATTAAGATAACGTGACTTAAAAAACGGCAAATTGAAGGTTAATAATACAGTTAAAAAAATTCCGCTTTATTAATTTAAAATTAAATGCTTAACTTTGGACAGGCAAAAGAGGCAGTATATCACATGTTAGGCATCAGTATTCACATATTTTATTAACAAAAAAACATTTCTTCACATGGTTCAAGAAAATTGTTTTGACTCAAGTATGACTATTCTATTATTATTCACACATTTCATTAAAAAAAAAGTTAAATGCAAAAAAAAGTCAATTTAAAGCAAGTTTGGTATACATCTTTTGTTAATATGGGTATTTTGTGTCCGCTTCGGATTTGATTCGGACTGATAGGGACCACCAAACTTGGAAAACGGTTGCATAACATTTTTTGTAGGTGGGGATAGCAGCGGCCTCTTTTTCCTTTATGAAAAATTATTAACTAGATTTTTTTTAGCCGGATATGTTTGAACTGTCAATAGTGTCTTAGGCGTGGATGCTCGGTCGCCTATGAGATTACTAACGCTAGCCAGAGCATCAATGGCAGAAATAGTTGATGTCTTAATGTTTACCGTTTGTTGCAGATGTTCTTGCTGATCAGCATTTTGATTATTGATTTCTGTCTGACCATTTCACAGCTCACCATCAGCACCGTCTCGCATGCTGTGGCCCCAACGGTGTCTCGACTCATAGCTCGAAAGACACAGTGCCTTCGACCGTTGTCAGTTCCATTTCGTAACCATTTCGTACCGTCTCTGTAGAGATTAGCTCCCTTGCTTCTCCACGAGGAAACTCCAAGTCAGCAGGTGCCACGGGCTGATGGCCTTCAACCAAATGTAAGTGGTAATAAAGCACTTTTTGTTTTCCGTAATAATAGTGTTTTAATGCGTTTCTGCCAGATTATTGGGTCTCCACCTGCCACTTTTCTTTCTTGGCATAGCCTTCGTAATACCACGCGCCCAATAAATATGATAACGGACAAGAAGGTTTTCATTGATCAAAACTTGACGATCAAGAATGGGCATGTACAAATAATGCTGAACGACAGAGCTAGGAGGAAGAGAAGTGAAGGGAGGGCGGCAAATATAGGGTATCGGAAAATAAAAAAAATTAGAAAATGTGGGTATGCGATGAGCAGGAGTTAAAGGAAGTGCTGGGGAAATCATTTTAAAGGAAGTAGGAGAATGAGGCTGAAGCAGAGGGTAGTAGTGGTAAAGGTGTTGTGCTTGGCCGTTGTCAAGGGTGTAAGGGTGGAAGCCCCAGGAGGCGGTCAGAGTCAAGACGAATAGAAGGGCTTGCAGTGGAACATTAACGGGGTTTAGGGATGGATTAGAGGAAGAAGTTCATTGAGCGGGAGAGGGGGAGGGCGTGTAAATCAGGGAAGTAAAGATAAAAGGGTATGGTGTAACTTTATGACTGTGTACAATAAGAATGGGATGGAAAGGAATAAAAAACAACGGAAGACCTGCTAGGAGAGAGAGGGGTATGTTGGTACTGGCATCTGTAATGCGAGAATTGGGAGGGAAAGGAACCTCTGCAGGGAAGAAGAGAGCTTCAAAAGGTAATTGAAGGATAAGATAATAAATGAGGAGGGAGAGATTCTAAGAGACTTATGGTATGATAACAGGGTCCGAAGAGAGAGAAAATACATATTTAATTAAGGTAGGGGCATCGTTGATAGATTACGTAGTTATAAATATGCAAGGGTGGGAGGAGACTGAGAGATTTGCAGTGGAAGGGAGGGTAGAATCAGATCATCAGTCATTCCGGTAGTGGATAAGGGGTCAGAACGGCATAAGAGGACGAGTGAGGCGATATATGAGTATTAGGAGCAGTTAGGAAAGGTAAGCTATAAAGGGGAGTCACTGGAAGAGATATGGAAGGATTTAGAAGAGAGAGTTAAAGGGTGTGTGCAAAATAAGATATTTAGAAAGAAGAAGAAAGGAACGGTAAGACCGTGGTGTGATAGGGAATGTAAGATGATGAAAAGGAAGTACAAAAATTGGAAAGATTTGAAATTCATATTGATGTGTAAGAATAAGGAACAAGAAATGAGCAAATATCTAGAAGAGGAGCTGAGAAGTGTTGAGACACATGGGGATGTGTGGAAGATAATGAATAGAGCTAGGCAGCGTAGAATGTGGATGAGCGAAAAGATAAAGAGTGAGGAGTGGAGGAAGTGTTTCAAAGAATCGTTTCAGGGCTCAGATTCACGGAAGGGAGGTGATGGGAGTAGAGGGATGTGGGAGGCAGAGGTGGATGGATTAAATGACGAGGAGATAGATAGACAGATTGGGAAGTTGGGAGAATGAAGTGTGGCTGTTTAGTGCACAAGAGGTTAGGACGAGGCTGAAGGAGGTGGTGTAGAAAGTAAGGAAGGGACAGGGATTTCCAATGAGGCTGAAAAGAGGTTTTAATAATGCTACTGTATAAGAATGGAGATAGAGGTAGGCAAGAAAATGACAGAGGGATTAAACTTATGAATACGGCGTACAAAGTATATGTAATGGTGTTGGCGGAGAGACTGCGGAAGGATGTCGACGGGAAAGGAATATTGCCGGAGACGCAGGCAAGCTTTCGAGCGGGTAGGAGCACTTTTGACAACATCTACTTTCTGAAGCACGTGGTGGATAGAGAATTAGCGAGAAAGGGGGAAAAGTGTACGCATTTCTTGTGGACCTCAAAGGCGCGTTTACTTCAGTGGTAGGGGGAGGTTGTGGGAGGCGACGAAGGAGAGCTTTTCGCGATTTTGCTGGTAAGTCTGGAAAGTAAGCTTGCAGTCGGAGTGGTAGGAGAAGTCAGTGCTCGTAACGAGTGCCCGAACTTCTACGCATGCGTCGCGCTCGGTCTCTGATTCGTTGCTGTTCGCGCGCAATTTGAAATGTTAAAGATAACATTTTTATTGTTTATTATGAATAACGGTATTTTAACTTATATAAATCTTTCTTAGACCGATATTAATGAATCTTGATAAAAATAAAAAATGATTCAGTGTATATTGTGTTTTGGTTGTTTTTGCTAAATATATAAATTTTTGTAATAATTAATATAATTCTATTGAAAAGCAAGATTTTCAATGTAGTTTAATATTTTAATAAACGTAGAAGAGTTATAAAAAATGTAGTAAAATAAACGTAGTAGACGCATGCGTAGAAGAGTTCGGGTCACTCGTTACGATCACTGGGAGAAGTTAGGATAGTCGGGTCCAGGATATGGTCATTCGCGTATGCAGATGACATAGTGCGGCTAGTGAAGAGCGAAGAGTCCTTAAATAAGATGATGAAGAGGTTGAGAAGATACATGTATCTACGACTATCAAATCAACTGAAATGAGAAACAAACATGGTAGCACAGCTGCCATGTTTTCATTTTTGCTGGTGATATCAAGGTATTAGTTATTTAAATAATTGTCTTCATAAAAGTAAATTATATGAATATTTAAGTGATATCGCAAACAGATATGACAGATCCGTGCATTTTGTTTAAACAAGTTTTATAAAAAATGAATTGTTAGTAAATATTTTTTATCGATGAAAAAAATTTATTGACTAGAAAAATGTTGATGCTTAAAATTTTAAATAATTAAAAGTAATTATTTTAAAACTATTTTCATATTAAAATAATAGTTATTAAATATCTCTATCGATGGAAATAATTTATCAATTAAAAATGTATGATGCTTTATAATTTTAAATGTTTAATTAAAAACAATTATTTGTTTAAGCGATTTTTTATAAAAATGTAATTATTAAAAAATATAGTCATCAATAAAAACAATTTAATAGTTAGAAGAATGTTGATACCTTATAATTTTTAATGTTTAAATAATTAAAAATTATTATTTGTTACAAAAATTTGTATAAAAAAGTAATTTTAGTAAATATTGTTATCGATAACAAAAATTATTAGATACAACAGTTTTGGTGCTTTAAATTTTATGTGTTTAAATAATTAAAAAGGATTATTTGTTTAAACAATTTCTAATGCAAAATAAATGTTTGAAAACATTTATTAAGTCCTTTAGTTGACTAATAATAATCTATTACTATTTAAGCAACTTTTATAATATAATAATGTAAAATTCTTAAATAATATTAATTAAAAAATAAAATAGTTTATTTAAACATTCTATTTATAATAATTTCGAATTCCAGATTCAATTATGAGGTGCAAGCATTTGCTCACAGTTTTCCAATACATACAACGCTTAGCTTGTCATGCCTTGTCGGCTATAGGTCCGGTAATTTTTAATTTAGTGGGTGAAGAGGAGCTTAACCCATTGAAGCAATTAGAAATGCTCGCAGATGCGGGCAAATTTTTTACAGATTCACACAACTCAGTTTCAAAAACGAGAAGAGCTTTTATTGCTTAAAGATATTCAAAATCGATACAAATTTGTGGGACTCGTCTTAAGATAATCAGGCCTTTATTTTTGGAGATAAATTGACTGAAAAAGTTAATATAGTTGAATCACTTGAGAATGTAAGCAAGGGCAAACCCCGTAGAATCTAACCAATATTTTTTCAAATCGCTAGGTTTTGCGAAGTCCTTTTTCTATTGTGAGCATTTTTTGTGACAATTAGAATCCATACATATCTGTCAAAAAATGCTGTTTTTAAAATCTGTTTCTAAACCCTCTTCCAGCCTTTTCGTATAATTATTAATAAAATTTAATTATTTTTCAATTTTATTAATTGAATAAAAATAATTATTTATTTATTAAAGAATTTAATTTAGTATAAATATTATAAACAAAATTAAAGTAACGTGCAGTAACGTACGTTACTTTACATTGCAGTTACCCAAAAACTCTTAACACGTTGACGATTCAATTTAAATTTAATTGTACTACTGAAACATAATATAAAAGCTGTCGATTGGGAGCCTTCGCATCCCGTTCATCCACCAGATCAAGTCCAGCGCGGAACTTAAAGTAACAAATCATACCTGCACCGAAAAAAATATGTAACTATATTATTTCAATAATACCTTGGACTAATACACTTCGCATAAATTAGAACTCAGTTGGTAAAAAAGTCGAACTGGATCTCTTCATTTAATTTGTAATTTTATCGGTTTGAGTATAGAACCGACGCTATAGAAATACCGAATTACATCGATTAAGTAAGTATTGAAATGGACACTGTTTCACTTTTGCTCTTAAACTTAAACGGTGCACGTAAATAATTAAAGTAACAAAAAACGTTCATACAATAAAGTGCAAAAGTTAAGGAGTCAAAGAGTTAAGGATACAGATACGTGCGTCTAAATTTTTGAAATTTTTTACCCAAACTTTTTACTCAAAGTTGTTTTGTTGAAAAAAAATCGACTTATTGTTAACATTACTTTCTTTGTATCATTATTAGTTAAAAATGATGATTTGACGACCCGGGTGCGCAGGATCGCGCACCAGGTCATTTAGAAGGTCATCCACGAGAACTTGTTTGAAATTAGAAATTTTTTATAACCAAAACAATTACAAATGGTGCATCGATGACCCGTGTACGGCGGAACGTGCACCAGGTAGTCTAATACGAATTCTACAAGAACTTTGTCAAAATTCAAATTTTTCCAATGCCGAAAATAACTAGTAATAGTGGGGTGACGACCCGGGTGCGCCGGGTCGTGCACCAGTTCATTTTATACGTTATCTACGCGAAATATTTGAAATTTACATTTTGTGACGAACCGAAGCAATTACAAATGGTAAGTCGACGACCTGGCTGCGCAATATCGTGCACCAGGTCATTTAACACGTATTCTTCAAGAACTTTTTCAAAATTCAAACTTTTCCAACATTAAAAATAGCTACTTATTCTGAGGTGATGACCTAGGTGCGCGGGATAGTGCAAACTTTTTCAAAATTCAAATTTTTCCAACACTCAAAATAACTATCAATGTTAAATCGTCGAACCGGTTGCCCAAATTGAAATTTCTAAGATTTCTCGTAAATTGTGTTTTGAATGACCCGGTGCAAGATCCGGCGCACTGGGGTCGTCGTAGAACATCATTAGTTTTTTTGGGTGTTGACAAAATTTGAATTTTAATGGAAGTTCATGTAGAATTCGTGTTACAGTACCTGGTGTTCGATCCTGCGCACCTGGGTCGTCGACTCACTATTTGTAATTGTTTTAATTTTTGACAAAATGTAAATTTCAAAAAAATTCTGGTAGATGATGTTTTAACGGACCTGGTGCACATTCTGGCGTACCCGGGTCGTCGACTCACCATTTGTAATTGCTTTGATTATAAACAAAATTTGAATTTCAAAGAAGTTCTCGTAAATGACGTTTTAAAGGACCTGGTGCACGATCTAGCGCACCCGGGTCCTCGATTCACTATTTGTAATTTTTCTGGTTATGGACAAAATATAAATTTCAACAAAGTTCTCGTAGAAGACGTTTTAAATGACCTGGTGCAAAATCCGGCGAACCCGGGTCATCGCCTTACTATTGGTAGTCATTTTTGGTGTTGGAAAAATTTGAATTTTGAAAAATTTCTTGTAGACTACGTTTGAAGCTACCTGGTGCATGATCCTGCACACCCGTGTCGTCATTTAAACCATTTGTAGTTGTTTTGGTTATGGACAAAATATAAATTTCCAAATAGATCTCGTAGGTGACCTTCTCAATGACCTGGTGCGCGATCCGGCAACTCACCATTTGTAATTGTTTTGGATATTGACAAAATAAAAAGTTTTGAAAAGTTCTCGTAGATGACGTTTGAAAGGACTTGGTGCACGATCAGGTGCACCCGGGTCGTCGACTCACAATTGAGTGTTATTTTGGGTGTTGGAAAAATTTGAATTTTGAAAATTCTTGTAGAATACGTATTAAATTACCTAGTTCACGATCCTGCGCACCCGTGTCGTCAAATCACCATTTGTAACTAATGATGATCAAAAAAAAGTAATGTTAACAAAAAGTCGATTTTTTTCAACAAAATAACTTTGAGTAACAATTAATGAAATTAATTTTTTTGTGATAATAATTTTGGTTTAAGGATCATTTATAATACGCTTTTACGATGAGTGGATACAATTAAATGGATATTTGCCATGCCGTAAAATTTTGCTATAAAAATGACTCCAGCGGATCAATTGTGCAAGCTCACAATTGTTATTTTTGAAAATTAATGAATTTTACTTTTAAAAATTTAGACGCACGTATTTGTATCCTTAACTCTTTAACTCCTTAACTCTCGCAATTTTTTGTATGAACGATGTTTGTTACTTTAATTATTTATGTGCACCGTTTAAATTTGAGAGCACGCGAGATTTGGTATTAATTTTTCCCAACACACATTGTCCGGTGCCTCATCTCAGCGCACTGCTCACGCGAAGCTCCTACGTTACAGATTCGTTGGATCCTCGCTGTTCGTCGCCATTCGAATCAGCAGAGTCGAGCGGAGCGAAGCATAGCGAGTATATCTATATCGACGCACTGTGATTCAAATTTCGTTACGTACCCGATACAAAAGTGGAACAGTGTCTGTTCCGATGCTTTAGAACAGCTCATATTCAACTTATGAATGTTGCGAGTTCTACATGAAGACCTGTTCCATTTCAATACTTACTTAATCGATGTTATTCGGTATTGCTATAGCGTTGGTTCTATACTCAAACCGATAGAATTACAAATTAAATGAAGGGATCCAGTTCGAATTTTTTACCAACTGAGTTCTAATTTATGCGACGTGTATTAGTCTAAGGTATTATTGAACTAATATGGTTACATATTTTCTTTGGTGCAGGTATGATTTGTTACTTTAAGATCGCCTTAAGCCGAGAATTTGCCCAATAGCCTGATGCCGCGGTGTCCAAGGATCCAACGTAGAGTGACTCGGTTCTCTGTCTATCTTGTTCAGTGCTTCAAAGTACTCCATACGTCTTTGCCTTGTGGACGCATTGGAGCATGTCCATAATCTCAGATCGTACAACTGTGGCGTAGAATCTCATCGCGATTGTGAAGCCCATTCCGTTCATTCTACGGTAAACACCGCATCCTTCATTCCCTTTGTTCTGGAGCCATCTGTAAACTAATTGTCTCCATCAATGTACATGTGTGCCTCGCCGTCAAACCGTTCCTCCTTCGTGGATTGGATAACTACATACCTGGGTCGCAAGACCGGTGTGTAGGTCCACATAAGTGTCTTCGGTTTCAAGCCTCAGCCTTTATTCAGAATGACTCCTAGATATTTAGTTTGTTCTTTGATTTCTAGTTTTGGTGCTCCTAGTTTTAATGTACTCGTGGTTGCCCACGTATACCTTATAGTGAATGCAACCGTGCCTATCTTACTCGGATTGACCGACTGTCCAATCTTCTAGAAACATTAATCCATTATCCCGAGTGCTTGCTGCATTACTCCGATGAGCGCATCCAGATGCTGGCCAAGTACGATAACCAGTACAGGCCCTGGCCATGTTATTGTACCAAAGCTGAACAATCACTTTTTCGCAATTTTAACAGTGATACATCTTCATTTTTAAACAGTTTTTGGTAAATTAAGAGAGAGCATATGTAAAGTAACGAGTTTCATATAAAAATGAGTGATTTACATTGAACCGTATAATTTTTTTCAATGTAGCACAATTTTGGACTGAAATTAGTACATATTTTGTAGACAACCTTAAGCAGCCAACACAGCTTTGATGCGACGAGGCATGCTGTCTCTAAAATTATCAAATTTTCTTCATATCACGACGTTATGTTGCCAAGGGCGATTGAGTATATAAATCAGATTTTTCTTGGTTATAGGAGCGTGTCTACAAACTTCAGATTTCATGAAGTCCTAAACATTCCCGATAGGATACAGTACAACAACAAAATAAAATGAAATACTTATTTTTCAGCTTTGGTGTAATAAGATGGCTAGAGACTCTGCATCGTCCGCATATCCTTTTACGTGACGGCCTTGACTGTTGAGAAGATGAAGCAGTTAACTCACAACTAAGCACCACAGAACGGGCAATATAACGCCTTCTTGTATACACCCCGAGTCAACAGTTCCACATAAAGTGCTATCACCCTTTGTCGTAGTTAGATTCCTGTTGGCCAACGTGTGGCAGGTTTATTTCATGACTGCAATAGGCACACAATCTGCAATCATGGCCGTCCTGGTCACCTATCTGAAGGTGTAATTAAAGGCTCTTTCGATGTTCATAAAGATTTCAATTGCAAGGCCTGTCTGCTTTAACTGTCCTTCAATTAGGTTTACTGCTCCGCTCAGGGCCCTCTCAGTCGAGCATCCAGCCCTATATGTGTGTTTCTCCTTGTGAAGTGCCCTACTTGACAATACCTTATCGTGGATATATCTATCCACAATTGTGTCCACTGTTTTTAGTGGAAAACATGTGAGGCTGGTGGGGCGGAAATGCTTGGGACTAGCCCTAGAAAGTTTCACATGCAGACCGAGGTTGGTTTAATCTCCATTTCTCACACGCTTGAGCCTCCGTAACCTATTTTTAAATATAGGCCAAATACCACTGCAGTTGAAAATTATTTGCACTTCTCATGAATTTGGGAAAGAAATATATTGCTTTCGGTGGCATAATAATAATTTAAATAATGCATTGCTTCCGGTGCACAGTGGTCAAAAATCCTAAAAAGTTGGTCATAATGCAAAAAAAAATTTTGCAAGTACATTCAAAAATTCAAGTAAGTGCAGTGGTCAGCCTGGCATCGTTCGGGAACGATATCTAAGAATACGTGCTCGTCTAAGCCTGTTTCTTCCTTTCTTGTGTACACACGTCGAACGCATCGAAACGCGTGCATTCTGAACTAAAACCTATTTGCTAAGATGTATGGACTTATTCCCTTGGAAGGATTACGCTACAGTGCCTGCGGGCTAATCGTAGCTCAAAATACAATTTTCGACTGGATCATCTCCGGAAGGATCTTTGAAATGGAAGAATTGACAACAAGGTTTTTAGTTCATCATGTCCAAGCTCAACATATTCAATTATGTCAAAATTCTGACAATGCTTCCAATAATAAAAAACACTCGTCTAGTTGCTCAAAATGGAGAATCGCAACTAACAATTCACATATTAATTATTAAGGTACTGCTCTATTTCCAGTATTTCAGCATACCGGATTTGACTATGCAGGTCCCATTATGGTTCAATTATGTAAAGGACGATGTAACAAGAGTTACAAGGTCTGCATTTCCCTATTTGTCTGCCTTTTAGTGCGAGCGATCCATATTCAATTTGCTGAAGTTGAATTAAAAAGATCTTTCAGTAATGTTACGAAGGATAATAATCTTTAAGCACATCTAGCTTCTGATGGAACTACATGGCATATGACCTGTCACCACTTACTCCAGGGCATTTTCTGACTGGCAGACTTGCTTCTGAAATTATTTAAATGTTTATATATAGACGATTTTCTCGTAAAATTTTTGTAAATTACGCGATAATAAACATTTATATTATATTTATATATTTTATAAATCTAATCATATACCTAAAATTGATGACGAAAATATATAATAAGAATATATTTAAAAAAGATATAAAACTTTGATCATTAGCTAAATATTTTAAAATGAGAATAGAAGCGAAATCAAATTTCGAACACTTTAGGAAATACTCCTTTGCACTGTCACGTCAAGCAAGCAACTGCCCTTACATTCATATGAGGGCAAGGGCGCCTTCGCTACTTTCTCTTTTTCGGCGCGCCACTCGCTATTAATCGTGTTTCTCAAGTGGATTAAGAAATGGTCCATAACCAATCGAAAGTACGTTTACTAATCACATCTTTAATTATTATAAACAATACAAAACCACGTTCCAGCAGACAGCCCGTTGCGCAGGCCGGCTAAGCTTGACTAAAATGGATCAAAAATCTGCTGACGCAGAAAGTTTCTACATCGTTTGGACATTAAAAATCAGTTGAATTTAAAATTTCAGCTGCTCCCTTTCGCGAGTTATGTACATTTTTAGATTTTTACATATTAACCCATACTAGCTAAAGCTTAAGTGGTCGCATAGTCTAATCTATTAAGTATAATAAATTTTATCTTAGATATGAACTTATAAAATTGGTTACAAACAAGTAGTTTCAACTAATAATTTAGCTTTTTTTTATAAATTTTTAAATATTTTATTTAAACGCTCCGAATAATGCTGTTTTTTTAACTTCGCTACTTTTTAATTAACCTGCCGACGGGCGCGTGGCCTCACTCAGTGCGGCAAGTCCAGTATTTTCAAATTAGGAGGCGGGAAAGCGGACGAAATGTCGGGGCGACAACTAGTAATCGTTGTTGACGATATATCCACTAGGCTTGCATCATCAGAACCCCCAAAAAACTGTTTCAGCAGTCGATAATTAGCCACGAATTCACAATTCTGAAGAAAGAAGTTTCATACTTTCATAGTGCCAAAGTTTATTTAGTTCAAGTTTTTTTCCATGTAGCTAATTCAAATTTTCAAAGTTTTTAGTTTTTATAACTTTTTCAATTTGTAAGGCTTTAACCGGATTCATGGGAGTCCAAAAATAAGTTCCTAGAACTGTTTGATATCTTTTATCTAAATAATCACTTCCCAATCCAAGAAAACACATCTTTTGTAAGAAAAATTTGAATTTTCGATCAGCTCGTGCCCGCTCGTATGAGTTTCAAAGGTGCACCCGCCGGTAGGTTAATCAAACGAATACTCAAGTTTACAGTGCAAGTAAACGGTGATTAAAAATTATCAGTTGGGTACTCTTTATATAAATATGTACATAATTGAGTTTTACTACCGCTAGATGGAGTAGAGAAAATTAAAAAATTTAAAAGTTGATTAATCTCCTTGTTATTAAGCTAGAAACCAAACATACTTGACATCAATGCATTAAATAATGCTTTCAAAAGCATCGACGAATTCTCCGAAACACTCAAAATTCACATCATTCTGACATTTGTTAAAGAAAGTTTACGCTTTATAGAAAATAACAATGGTTTTGGGGTATTGGTCAGAGCTTCACCTATACTTTTGAACTTTATTTAATAATAGGTATTTTTAAATATTATCAAAAGCTCTGTTATTATATTTATGTATACCAGTACAGTAAATGTATAATTACTTAGTAAAAATATATAAAAAAATGTATAAAAAATTCATTTTAGTCAAATTTAGCCGGCCTTCAAGCACGCCGTGTCGGGGGCAGCCATCAAATACATATGAAAAGCCGAATATAATTCTCTTTTTAAAGTAATTGATATCACTTTTTAACTTGTATTCACTGACACATAAAAACACTGATAAATTTTGATATGATCTTTCGTTACAAAAAGTATGAATCAAAACAAAAAGCGCCACGTCGAACCTTCCTCTTGTCAGAAGATCCAGAAGTATTCCGAAATGAAGCAGGAGATCCTGTTCCTGTTCTCCTCTATTGGGGACGTTTATGCGAGGTGCGTACAGATCTTGAAAGTGTTGGGAGCTCAAAATTCCCTACATCTAATTTAGCAGGCCGTATTACTGAACGCGTGGTGCAGCGTCCAGCGTGTTTTGGGCTTGAACAATGACAGCGGCTAAATTGGCCTTCTATGTAGATGACATAGCTCTGTTAGCAGAAAGAAAGAGAGAGAGAGGAGGTCTTAAAGGAGGTGATAAAGAGGTGGAGAAGATACCTGCATATGAAAAAGTTAGAGCTGAATGCGGAAAATTCCAAGGTCATGATGTTCAGGAAACGTGCTGGAAGAGATAAGTGGGGTGTCTGCAAGTGAAAGGGAAAAATCGTGCAACAGGTGAAAGGGTTTGTGTGTCTGGGCTTCCTATTTCGGATGAATGAGGAAGTGGATGGTCATTAAAAAGACAGAGAGAGAGCGAGATAGAGAGAAAGTGAGAAGGGAAGATGTAGTGATAAGGCAGGTATGGGGACTGGCAAAGAAATTGTTCGCGAATGATTTTAGAAGAAGAAAAAAATTGTTGAGCCTCTAGTGTTGAAAGTCTTATTTTAGGGAACGGAGGTGTGGGTATGGAAGGAAAGAGAGGAGATAAAGAAGATACGGAAAGTCGAGTATGTAAAAATAAGGAGGAAATTTGCTAGGAGTGGGAAGTAATCTGGTTAGGAAATGTTGTTGGGAGAAGGAAAAGAGGCGGTGTTTATATGGAGGTTGAAAGAGAAAGGTGTTTTAAAACGAAAAGGCTACAGATGGATGTAGTGAGAAGGATGCACGAGAAAAGATGCGAATGGAGAGTCAGGAAGTGAAGAGCTGTTAGTGGCGATGAGATGTAAGTTCGTGGATGATTTTAGGAGGTTCTGGCTTTCTAGTGAGAAGAGGCTATGTGAATAGTGCGGGAAGGGGGATGCAAAAGTGGACCACTAGTTGGCGGAGTGTGAGGAGGTGAAAAAGAGTGCGACAAGCATGGAGGTATTGGTGCATAAGAGAACTGACAAAAGGGTATTAGCATACGTGTAGAGGGTGTTGCTGACGGTGGAGAAGAAGAGAAGGAAGGGAGAAAAGAAATGGAAAAGGAAAGATTTAAATAGGAGAGAATGTAGGTATAAGTAAAACTTAAATATTGTGAATAGTAGTGTGGCGTTGCAGATTTTCTATATCTCAAAAATTCAGTTTTGAATAGAAGATTTTAAAGCAAAAGCTCTTGTGTTCACACGGAGAGTAACATATTTCGGCACTTCTCTAATCTGTTATATTTTTAGTTTATTATGTTATATTATATGTATAATTTCAATGTTTTATTACTCTACCTTATGTGTTCTTGATATTAATTTTGAGGATGAAGGTCTGGAGCCAGATAGAATGGATGAAATTTATGATTTCTTTTGGTCGTCTGTGATCTAAGGCATGTTCTTGGTGAAGATTGACCAAGGCGTTTATCACAAATTCCACATGGGAATAGGTAACCTCACCTGAAAGGTATTATCGCTACAAATATTACTGTTGTCGAAAGACGTTTCTTGGCTTTTTATGTCGTTTTGTTTTCTCTTATATCGGGAGCATCGAAGAGTCCACGCCACAACTGCAGTAAAAAAAGGCTTCTAGTTCTACTCCTCGAAAATGGAATACAGCCGACCCAGACATCGAGGGAACGCGTCCTGCCTCTTACCACTAACTGTAGGAAGCGGTTCGGAATCTTCCTCAACTGAAATAGTGGCTGATAAGGATCATCGAAGGAAGGACGGGACGATATTATGGACGTATCAAAAGAGGATCTCATCGGCTATCTTACTACTCACTGTTTAAAATTAGAGGAATTATGCCTGTACGTGTTAGTAGGTCAGTTACACCAGCCCCCACTCTTAATTTTTGGGTTTTCTACAACCCACTGAATTGCGCCCCAAATGCGCTCAAATGCGCCACTGATTCAAATGCGCTCATATGCGTCATTAAGAAAAAAATTTGCTCCACATTGCTAACAAAGTTATTAGCAATCGAAGTGGGGGAGGGGGGGGGGCTGAAGTGATTTCATTTTGCGCTAGCTAATTAACAAAGATATCATATTTTGGAGGGGGGCCAGTGTAACGCAGGTTTTAAAGCCTTAACAGTGATGTGCAATATAAAGTTGAGGACATGGATTTTTTCTTCTTTAAATGCGCTCATATGTGCCATAATTTTTTTTAAATTTTGAATATTGCCCAAGATACGCAGGTAAACAAATTTTACGAAGTGATGACCAACCAAATAAAAAGTTTCCAATTCGCATTAAAGAAGGGACTTTTTTATGGGGATTCAAATGCGCTCATATACGCCATGAAGAAAAAAATTTGCATCATATTGAGAACCGAGTTATCAGCGATCAAAATGGAGGGGGGGGGGG